>NC_091540.1:14545454-14848484 GCF_042242935.1 Bactrocera oleae | reverse complement strand
ACTTATTGGCCTGAACGATTTCGCCAATGAGTAGTCTTTCCTCCCTACTTTGGGTATGAAGATCACCTTTGCGGTGCGCCATGGTTCTGGGATATATGCCAGCGCTAGGCTATCCCTCATCAGCCGAACAAGGTGGGGCAGTAGCACCTGCTCCCCTTGTTGCAGAAAAGCTGGAAGGATACCATCCGCACCCGGTGACTTGTATTTTTCAAAAGAGGCCAGAGCCCACTTGATGGAGTCTGCAGTGAAGAGCTGTTTTGCGACTGTCCAGTCCAAGCGTGACGGCCTTCGTTCGACCATAGGTCGATCTGGTCTTCTTGAATCGTCTCCGGGAAATGCGCTAGTAGAAGAGCCGTAGCTCTTTCTTCTGCGCTGGACGTATAGGTCCCATCAGATCGTTTGATCGCTAGTACTGTGTCCGTCTTGCCTCTAGCCAGAGCCTTATGCAGTCTAGCTGCCTCTGGGGTAGAGGAGACGCTCTCACAGAACTTCCTAAAGCTCTTCTGTTTCGCGGTCCTAATCTCCTTATTGTAAGCAGTTAGGCTGCATCTGTATTCCTCCCAGTTTCCGGTGCGCTTAGCCTTTTTGAATAGCTTGCGCACCGTTTTTCTCAGTACTGAGAGTTTACTAGACCACCAGGAGCAGTTACTGCTCTTGGCGACTGTCTTTAGGGGGCAGCTGCTATGATAGGCTTCTGTGATGGATTGGTTTAGGGCAGACAGTCTGCTCTCCAATCCAGAAGCCGTTGCGCCAGCTGCTCCCTACTGCTAACATTTGTTTTAAGCGAGTCCCTGAAAACGGCCCAGTCCGTGTTCCTAGGGATACGCTTGGGAGGGAGTTGCCCGACCCCCATCCCCAGCACGAATCTTATGATACGGTGATCCGACATCGCGGGTTCCGATGATACACTCCATTGTGAGATCAGCCCCATCTCAGACTCGCTACTGAGAGTGATGTCAAGCACCTTCCTTCTGACACTAGTTACAAAGGTGGGTTCGCACCCCACGTTTGCTATACTTAAATTATTACTAACTATAAACTCGATAAGAGACTCACCCCGTGTGTTGCAGTCCGTGCTGCCCCATTCGATGTGGTGGGCATTCGCATCGCTGCCCATGATGAGGGGCAGTTTATTCCGCCTGCAGTGCTCTACCAGGTTGCCGATTGCCTCTGGGGGTGCTATCGGAGTCTCCCCCGGAAAATAGGCCGCTACCACGACGAAGTCCGCTCCTTCGTCGTTCGTGGCTTGTACAGCTACCAGGTCCTGTGTTAGGAACTCTGAAATACAGAAAAAATCAATACCGTTCCTAAGTACTATGCAGGTTCTGGGTCTCTCACTTGAGAGGTCCCAAATTACCTTGTTTGACTCCATTTTGAGGCCCCTGACCTCTCCTTTTCTGACCCATGGCTCCTGGATCAGTAGTATGCCCAGACCATCGATCGTAAACCTGCTCGCGATAACCGCCGAGGCTGACGCCGCGTGGTGCAGGTTTACCTGGGCAACTTCTATTCGCGGACCCACTACAGGATCGGCTCCATGAGGAACTGGTCCTCATTCTCACCGTCCTCCGCGATGTCTCCCGCCAGGTTCGTGAGCCCCTCCAGAAGCTCCTGAGTGGAGGGTAGCGCCCCCCCTTGCTCGCCCGTCTTCTCGGAAGGGACCTTCACCGATGTCTCGGCAGTTGCCGCCTGCTTTGACGTACTTGCGCAGGGATGAGTCGCAACCTCATCCACCTGCATTTTTTCTCCTGCATCGCTCTCGGTGGTCGTTTTAGGCCTGAATGGCCTCAGGACCACCGAGCTGAACCTATAGTTCAGACGGAAGCTCACCTTCCCGACGAATTTGTACGATTCGTCATCTATGGAGAGGTTGTGCCTCCACCCTGAATCCTCCGCAGTGCTGCTGGTCACCCGCCAGGCCGATGTATTGAGGCCATCGTTCTGGTTGCGGATGAGCCCGAGAGCAAATTCGTAAAGCTTGCCTGTGCATCTGGGGAGGAATACAGTCATGCTATGCATGGGCGGAATTTCGTCCCCCTTTTTCGCGCAGAGGATGGGCCCATTCCAGCCTGCCAGCTTGGGAGCGATCTCCCGCAGCCAACAAGCCGACCTTTCATCCTTGCAGTCAACCTGCAATATGCCTCCCTTGAAATAAACCCCATGGAAGGAGGCTTTGTACCCAGAACCCCTGAATACCTCCTCCATGAGCAAATCTTGGAGCACGGTGAGCTCCTCCGACCCCAGCGTCTCCGCCGGGTAGTTCAGCGGCAGCACCGCCATACGAATGCCTTTGAGGGCATCCGCATACCTGCGCTGTCTGGGCAGTGGCCTCGATTGTTGCCATTGCGTTTCCTAGTGGCCGCGGTATTTCCACCCTTTTGTTTTCCGGAAGCCGGGGAAGTGCTGTCACCTCTCACCCTGTTCCGCGCTAGGTCTTCTGCTACCTCCGGAGTTCTTCCCTCCTGGAGGTGCCTCAGGTACCACTTCAGGCTGGCACCGCTCATACCTTATAATGTTAAAGGTAAGTAAACAGACTCTCTCTATTCAGTACGCTAACTTCAAAAAGTACGAAATTTACCTTTTTACCTATGACTTAATCTTATAATAAATATCTAGAAAATATTATACAGGTATTTTCTTGCGCCTAATGTTGTACGTAAGTTGCTTTTAATATGTTGGGATTTCGCAAATGAAGTTTTTACATACCAGCGATGTCTGTGTTGTTTACAGTAACTTAAAATTTTCATTTCGACCTAAATATGGAATTATCGCTAACATTTTCGCGCGTTTATTTTGTACAACTTTCACCGTGGATTAACTTAGCAATAGTGCATCAATGAACTTAATTCAAGTTTTGGTGATGAAGCTCCATCAAGGACCTGCGTGTATCGATGGTACGGTGAATTCAATTGTGGTCACAGATCACTCCAATACGACTTTCGTGAAGCTCGTCCAAAATTAGTTGTTGTTCCGAAAACTATTGATCCTGTACGTAAACTGATATAGAAGGATCGTCATGTGACCTATCGTGAGATTGAGACAACTCTAGGCATTAGTGCGACCATCATATATTCAATATTGCATGAACATTTGACTGTACAAAACATTTATACACGTTGGATCACACACAATTTTTCAATCGCTAAAAAAGGCTTGTGCCCATTCTACGAGAGAAATGTTAAAAAAAGACGATTAAATTGTAACATAGGTTAAACACATTAAATAAAGTACTCGGAGCACATACATGTCGGAAATATGGCGCTGGAGTCTTTTTTTATTTAACGTAATGTTCATACAGATTGAAAATATGGGTTACATACATGAGAGTAATAGACTCACATATTAATAATACGCGGTTTCCATTACATCATTCATATTGACTTTAAATTGAAATTAGTACGATTTAGATGTCAAATAGTCCTGCTATATGTAAAAATGTTGTTAAAAAGTCAAAAATAATATATTTATTTGTGTTGACATCTCCAATAAGATGAAAGTGTAATTTCCTCTATTATCACAATCTGTTATTTGGCAGGGAAAGTGTTGCTACACATTACTATAAAAATTGAATGACAATTTTTTCATTGGTTTTAAATTTGTTATGGTGAGAACCATACATAATAAAACAATTGGAATTATTGGTAAAAATCGGTAATAAACATAAATATTTTTTGTATGTTGTGTACTTTCGTTTTAAGTACTTTCGTTTTAACACTAAAAAATTAATAAAAATTAAAGTGAAAAAGATAAATACTGTACGGAAAACTCAATAACACATAAGTATATATTTATGTAATATAATGATCGCCTTTAAGTATAGACATGAATTTACCTTTATGCTTCAATTAATTTTAAATTTCGATCCATCGCCAATACATCTCAGAATGTCAAAAGAATATGTCAAGCTTAAAGACATCTGACTGATTGGAGCTGCAACTGTAAATTGAAAAAGTGACAGCTGTGCGAAAGAAATACAGCGCAATTATTCAATCGTTAAGTATACACCAACAGTAATTACATATACTTTTGTTTCTTATTCCAAAGAAGAATATTTACAGTGGTGAACAATAAAAGTGAAGCTAAGATTGATAGTTAATAAATAAGATTTTTAGAATTTCGATTCACCTAAGTTATTTTACAATACTTAATATACTATAAATAAAAATAATAAAAAATTGTAAAAAATGTCTTCATTATGTAATTTTTACCTTCAAATATTTTTATGCTTTCGATGTTTTTATTTTAATACTTTCGCAACATGTTGCACAGAGTATAATAGTTTTGTTCACAAAACGGTTGTTTGTATCACCTAAAACTAATCGAAATAGATATAGTGTTATATATACAAGTATATATAGATATATAACTGAAAGAAGTAAAACACGAGGTTTAGGTTCAAGTGCTTAAACAATAATGACTTTTTTTTTTCATCACCCACACTTCGAGCTCCTATCTCTAAGTATAAGAGGCGAAATGTGAGAGAGGCGTTTAGAAGCAGAGTATATGTCACTTATATATATATATATGAATGATTAGGATGACGAAACGCGTTGAATTCCGAGTGACTGTCTGTCTGTACGTCCTTCCGTCCGCGCAAGCGATAGCTTAGGTAAAAATTAAGATTAAATTAAGAATTTAAAAATGAAATTCGGCACCTACCGAGGGTTGGTATTGCAGATGGGTAGAATCGGTCCTACTTTCCATATAACAAACTTTTAAATTAAATCTAATTCTTGCACTTTACAATATGCGAATCAAATCAATAAAGTAATCAGAATAAAAGTTGCACTATAACATTTCAGATACCCAGACACGAAAAATGGGTGCAATCGGATCAATACTTCCCTTCGCCCCCATATAACTAATGTAAATATTTTCAAACTTAAGATTGAGTTTATACCGCTTCTATCAGCGAATAAGAAATGAAATGATGTTCAGAAAGAATTAATAACAGCGTTTTCTATTGCTTAAAATAGATGAAATCAAATCAATACTTGATCTATACTGGGACAAGTAAATATATGGATTTTCAAACATCCGCTTTCACTTTATACCTTTATGCCAATTTGTGAGGTTGTTTAATGAAATTCAAAAAGCATATATTGTATTTCAGGTAATGATAAGTCGTAACTCCAAAACTGAATAAAATTGGGTCAAAATATGTAAGAATTATATAAGAATTTTAAACTTCCGGTTTCATACTTCTTAAATATTAAATAATATGTGCATAAAAGCTATTTTATTACAGCATTGCATTCGGGAATCTAGCATATATCTTAATTTTCTTCATAATTGTCAATTACGGTGCCTGAACATTGTAATGAATTTAATTTTTAAATTTTCTTAATTGACCATTAATTAAAGTATTATAAGTACAACTTATATAATACAATGATCTTGAAATATTATTAAATAATAGTTAGCTTTAAAATTTTTGTTATAATTAAGTAAGTACTAAGTTGCATAAAAATTAATAGTGAATTAATTGTGTCAATTAAGGTACCTGTATAAATATTATGTGATATCGAATATTTTGTAGTTTTCATTAATTGAAAGCATTGGTTATAAATAATAATACAAATTTATCAATTGTACTTTTATATGTTATATTTTAATTTATTATAATTGAGCATTAAGTTGACTAACTATTATTGTTGCTCAATTCAATGAACATTGGTTGGCACTAAAATTTATTATAAAATAAATATAAAAAAAGTTTAGTATATTTTCGTACACTTAGAAGTAATATATGTAAATTGTCAAGCGGCAATTAGTTGTATGTTATATTTTAATACAATTAAGAATTAAATTGCTGAGATTTTCTAAATTGTCAATTAGGTGTCTGTATATATTTTATAAGACCAATGGGTTAACTACGTTTTATTAGTTTAAACAATTGAGTGTCAATTACTGCGCGAACACTAGTTAATTAGACTTTTAATATATAATATCATATTGTATATTTAAAGTGGGTGTCTAATAAAATATATTTAATTGAACATTAAGTTTCTGTATAATTTTGTATTTGTATTTATTGTATACTACCTTGCTTAGTTTTAGGTGTAAATCAACCAAAGTTAATTGATTATTTGTGTATGTACATATATGCCAAATTTAATTACATTAAGCCTTTAATTACTAAACTTTTCTTAATTGTAAATTAGGTGTCTGAAACAAAAGTCATCGCTCATCCAGCGTATTCACCAGATTTGGTTCCCTGTAACTTTTTTTTTGAAAAATTCCTTCGTGGGTTGCGCCAGGACAAACTTTTTGCAAACAAAGAGCTGCCAAACACGAATTGATATATAGAAATTAAATATCACAGAAACATAATAAAGGTTGTACCACAACAATTAAATTTTTTTTATCGATTTAGTTTAGTACAGTCCAAATAGAATATTTTACGCAACAGTTGCTAAAAGATTTTTTTTTTAATATTTTATATTAGTGAAAAGTATTATATCATACTTTGAGAAGTAGAATGTTTGGTTCACCCTGTGTCAAAAATATCAACCTAACAAATGCTTCATCAAAATTACCAGGAAAATAAGTTAAGTTAGCTAGATGTTTGATTAAACAACACTCATCTATTATGCTCACCACTGTACGTAAAGGCACAAAAGTAGTGAAAGCAACTGAACAAAAATGTTATTGATACACTACAATTTGTAAGTGCATATGTTTGTTTGCATGTCTGATGAAAGTCTGCGCGTTGGTGACTCAACCGCCAACTTAATTGGCAGACAGTGCAAACAGTGCGACTGATGACTTAATTCACTCTTGATGAAGCCAACTATGTACGGTGTGGCAGCAACTGTGCGCATGCAAAACCTTATTTGTGTTTGTTGTTGTAGTGCTTAAACAATTTCATTAATTTCGCTTTAACGACGCGCTGAGTGCAACAAGCGAGCAAAGAAACAAACAGGCAAGCGACACACATACATAGATACACTAAAAAAATAAGCAAAGAAGCGAAGGAGCGCAGGAGCAACAGCAAAGTGATGAGCTGACAGGCATTTGCATATGCGACGCTGGGACAGACGCGCACACAGCCATGGATGTAGGTATGTGCTTGCGGGTCGGAGAGCTGTGTGCACTTGGTAGCTTAAAAAATAGTCATCGATGCAGCAGATAAATGCTGTCATTAGTAACAAGGCATTGCAACAATACAGCGACGACATTTTACCACATTGCCACATGTTACGCGGCGCAATGCGAGTGCGTGCAAGACAGTGCATACACACACACATATATATATATATATATATATATAAACATTGTTACAACCCACCTACCGTGAGAGGCGTGACACAGGCGTTGCTCAAGTGCTGGCACGAGTTGCACACAAAGCGTCAGTTTGTGTTGTAATGATAAGTTTTCTGAATTTTCGTTGCCGTTATTGTGTTCACAGCGGTTGTCAGTTTACTTAAGCGCAATATTACATGCACTACGCCCAAACGTTCGCATTTACATGAACTACACGCACTCGTAGGAGTACCAAGTACGCATGTATGCATGTGTAAGCCAACGCGTACGTAGCGAACAATGCACTTCTGTCCACCGAGCATTGGCAACGATGTGCTGCTTGGCTGTGGCCGGAGTTCATTAATCCCGATGTTGTGTGCGTCTGTTTCCGTTTGTTTTGCCTTGAGCGCGAAATCAACGCTTCCTACTACTTACAACAACAACAACAGCAAGCAAGAGTACGCATATACGCCGACGCAAGTGTACACCCACGCAAACGTACAAACGCCAGTAGTGAATTGCTTACTTCGAAGATAATCACCAGTACGCACACAAACAAGCGACAAGCAGCTACCCGGGCGTATACGCAACATACCAGCATTTGTGCTCAAGTTTCAATACAAGTGTGCAAACACAAATGCAAGTGTGTGTATGTAGATATATCTGCTTATTTGTATGCTTGTAATCGCGCATTCTTAACACAGTTGTGCATGTTTGTTCAGCCAGAACAACAACAAAAACAAAAACTACACTAAAAGTGAAGCATCTGCAAATATCCATGCCTTCTTCTTTTTTCTCTTCTCTGCTCATGCTATATATTTTGGTAATGTTGTGTATTGTGCGTAGCCGTTGCCGTTGCTGTTGCTATTGTTTTGCTCATGTACAATGGTGCAATGAAACGGATGCATTGCTGACACAGTGGGACAAGCGCCACTTGCTCCACTGAGCAATAATTTGACCCCATTGTAGCATTTGTTTTCCTTTCGGCATTAAGACAAATATATGCATGCATACATATATAAAAACATTCATAAAATTGTAGTAGACCAAGCCGTATGCTTTTACGGTGCATTATATGTACAGTAAAGATAGGCTCTTAGGCTAGGCTAGTTTTCCGTTTCTCTGACAGTTGTGCTTACATAACCGGAACAGTCTAGGCCAACTCTTTTTAACAAGAATACACTCTCTGAAACTACATAGATAATATATTTTGACAATGCAAAAATAACACAATAGTTTAAAAATTTAAAATCACATTTTGCATAGACATTTGTTTACACTTAGAACTCAATGAGCCAATAATAACCTTCATAAAGTTTTTATTCAGCAGTCAAAAGAACCCCGCATTACCCACTACTTATGTCAAGATTTTATTTAAAATTATCCTTTATTATAGTCAAATATGATCTGAGCGCAAAGCCCTTCATTCACAAAAGGGTAGAAAGTGAACCCTGAAATAAATTAAACGAGTATTAGTTGAATACAGCGTTTTACAGTAAGAGTGATATGATAATTGTTATTGACATTCAAATGTTTTTTTATTTAGTGTGAAGTAGAATCGATAAAATTAAGTTTTGAATATAAAAACATTCATGGCCACCACGACTTCTTTTGCAGAAACGAATTCGATGAACCCAATTTTCAAGTACTTTTTCCACTAAATCAAGTTGTATTTCATGAATAGTACGTTAAATATTGACTTCTAAAGCTTTAAGAGAGTCTGGTTTATTGCTAAAGACCAATGACTTAAAATAACCCCACAAGCAGTAGTCTAATGATGTTAAACCACAACTTTTTGGAGGCCATTGAATGTCACAATTTCTTGAAATTATCGAATCTTCAAACTTTTCTCACATTAATTCGGTTGTGGTTCATGCTGTGTGGAACGTAGACCCGTCTTGTTGGAACCAGCTGTTGTCAAGATCAACTTCTTCTAAGTCCGGCCATACAAAGTTGGTTATCATCGATCTATACCGCTCTCCATTGACAATAATGGTGTCGCCAGCTTCATTTCGAATGAAGTACGGACCGATAATTCCCCCAGACCAAAAGCCACACCAAACTGTCAACTTAGTTGAATGTAATGGTTGTTCATGAATAATTATTGGATTTTCTTCGCACCATCCACAGTTTTGTTTATTTACTGCACCACTCAGATAAAAGTGAGCCTCTTCGGAGAAGATTATTTTCTTGAAAATTGCAATAGCAGAAAGATTATTGTGACAATAAAATTTAATGATTTGTAAACGTTGTTCTTGTGTACATTTTTTTTTTTGATGAAATTGTAAACATTACTGAATACAACGGAAAAAACTTACAGATCATGACGTATTAAAAATGGCCGAAATGACACTTAGAAATCATATCATCCCTATTGGAAAACCCGATAGAACATTTAAGCGATACCACTAAAAGGGCTGAGAAGTGTTTGGCTAAGAAAAAAACCAATTTTTTTTCACTTACAGCACTAACAATAACTAGAATACTATTGAGTTTTATAAAATTTCATCTAGTCGCTCTCAAATTAATGGTCTCAAAAGTATGCTACTTTCACTATTTTTCTTTGAAATTAAAAAAATTAATTTCAGGTCTTGGTAAAAACGTTATTCCCTGATAAAAAAAACACCGTTGACTCTACGCAATGGATAAGGGATTTTAAAGCAAATCTGCAATTTCAGTTGTTGATTTAAAAAAGCAACAACTGTAAGGATGTAAGTCAAAAAAAAAATCTACAGACCTGAGTTCAAACCACAGTCTGTTAAATAGGCCGCCCGAAAACATAACAGTTGACCACCAAAATATTTTTTGTAATTCCCAAGGAACTTTTTTTACCGACTACCTCGAACATGGTAAAACAATCAGTATTACTATGCGTTACTGGATCGATTAAAAGTGAAGATAAAAGTAAAACTTTACAAAAAACTTAGTTTAAACTTTACGAAAGCGCAGCTGCGAAAGTTGGACTTGCAATTGACCACAATATCTATGAATCTCTAATACCATGCCAATCAGAGCTGTGATCTGTTCAATGCTTCTTAAGTTAGAGATCGGCTAGATAGAGTTTCTTATTCTAATATTAGATATCAAAAATTATTATTAAGATTGCTTAATTAATCTGAAGGAAGCAATTGCCCCGAAGTGACCAGCTAGAAGAGGAATTGTGTTCAATTAGGACTACGCCAAGCCACATGCTTCGATAGTGACGTGCCAGAAGCTCCGAAAGCTTGGTTGAGAAGTACTGTCACATTCATCTTACAGTCCGGATCTGGTACCAAAATATTAATACCTGTTCTTGTCTATGATGAATGACTTTTCTGGTGAAAAATTCGCCTTAAGAGAAGCTTTGGGAAATCGACTGTAAAGTTTTTGGTCAAATAAGAGACGAGGGGTTCTTTGAGAATGCTCTGTGAAAAAAATGGCAAAAAGTTAACCAACAAAACGGTGCAAATTTAACATTCTTCAAATCATTCTTCTTATGCTACATACGCGTTCAATTGAATACAAAAATATTGGATTTCTTTATACTTGTCTATATTTTACTTTCTTACAGTTTCTTTTTATCTCTTTTTTCTTTCTTACTTGCACTAAAAACTGTTTTAGATCTGCTATTTATTGAAATATTTGTGTTAAAACTTTCGTAATAATTTGTATTATTTGAACATTTCTTTAGTGTGAAATGCACCTCAAACACTTAAACACAACATTGTGCTGAAGACGGATAAGAGCAAGCTATAACATAAGCATAAATATAAATATATACATATGTATATATACCCAATGTTCACACATTCTAGAAATGAGCAACAAATCAGCAACAACAAAAATGAGGAAGAAAAGTGTGAATGAATAGTTTGGTTGCTTGGAGACGCATCCTTAGAAGTGAGTACGTAGGTTGCTTTTCATATTTCGTGATTCGGCAGTAGTGTTGCAATCTGGCAACTAACAACTTTATCGTTAAGTTTGACATTTTTGATGTTATATATATTCCAAGCATATGAGCGCTATTTGTGTTGTTTACAGTAACTTAAAATATTCATCTCGGCCTAAAGATGGAATTAAACCGCTAATATTTTGCGCGATTTTTTTTTTACAACTTTCGATGTGGCTTAACTCAGCAACAGTGCATCAATGAATTTATTCAAGTTTTGGCAATGAAGCTGCAACAAGGTCCAGTGTTTTTCGATGGTATGGTTAATTCAATAAAGGTCACAGATCACTCCAACACGAATTTCGAGAAGGTCGTCCAAAATCAGTTGTTTTTCCATAAACTATAGATGGACGATAGCGGTGCTTCGAAAAACGTGTATGACATCGTGACAGATGATGAATCGTGGATTTACGCGTATGACCCCAAAAGTAAACAGCAGTAGATTTTATGAGTGTTTTAAAATGAGCCGAAATCAACAAAAGTTGTTCACGCACGAAGCACTTCTTCTATACAAAAAACAAAGAGATCAACATTTTTCGACACCTGAAGAAGCGGTTTATGCGTTCAGACCAAATGTTTTGGAGATACCTCAATTAGAGTGATAAAAGTGCTTCGACAATTAGTTCGAACAGAGTGTTAATGGAGAATATTTTGATAAAAAATAAAGCGATTTTCCCTACCTAATATTTGTTTTTGTTCCCTCATTTAGAAATTTAAAAGGGAAACCCTCGAATACTATACATATCCGTACATTTGTAGTTACAAAATAAAATCTCGTCTCATTGTGGTAGCAAATGTATTTTCCTTATCTATTTTCTTTGCTCCTTCTCTTCTTCTTCCTTTACACTTGGCTACTTTGCTATTATTTTAAGCAAATTACCGTAGTAAATGCTGTTACATGCACCGTTGGCATCATTATCCATTGCCACTGGTTGTCATAACAAGTTCTCTTTTTCGTCTGTTTTGCATATGTTATTTATGTATTTAGAAACTGTTAATTTATTACTGACTGGCTTTGACATAATTATTTGTATATTTACATGCCACGTGTAACATTTTTAGCTGTTAATGATGGTCAATGTTATCAGTTCAGCCATTAATTAAGTCTCGGAGAAGCATGTAGTTCCATGACGATGAACTGCTCCAAGTGAATAAAACCAACAAGTTTGCTCAAGATGACAAGTAATAAATTAATACGACATTACTATTGTTGTTGGTTTTGTTATATGTGTTGTAGCGGCATTAAGTATTCAACAAATAATATGGTATTTTGATGCTACCAAGTTGGCAATACTTTGACGGATGTGTATCCGTATTCCGTTCGGTTAATTATACCCGACTGTCTGTTCGAATCTTCTTGTTTACTCTAAAAGAAAAAGCTAAAGAAAAATGTTCCAAAACTCGGTCAAAAAGCAACCGAAGGCGATATTTTTACTCTCATCCGATTTTCGATTCTATTTTATTTGGCGAAATACCAATTTGTATTTTGAAATGAGAATACCTAGAAACATACTCCGTTCCGTACCTAGAAACATATTCAGTTGACTTGTTGTTTTTTTTTCCTATGTTAACCAGGATAAAATATTATTATTGGTCTTAAATTTTTTTGAGATCAAGTCAAGAAACGTTTAATAATTTTTAGCAAATCGAGCCAATTACTATACAACAACGCAAGACGATGTATCGTAAATTATAAAATTGGTTTGGGTAGATCTTGAGACTGATTCTCAATAGGAAGATAACCACAATATTAAGACGACTAAGTAATTTCGAATACCAGAGGATTTTCCAAGATTCAAAGTCACCCATTTTTAACTTAGAAAATCAAAACCGAAACAGTAAAGAAGGAAAGGATCAAGTGACTTATATAGTGAGTATAGATATAGTATAGAGTACTAACCAACAATTATAAGCAGGACCCCTAAAACTAGCGAAGAAAACGTTCTCTACTGAACTTAAAAAGCTCCTTCGATCCCTTAGATTGCATTTCGCACTCAGGACCCTTCTATTACATAATTTTCAAATGCAATTCTTGCCCTTTGTCAGTGTACCTATTCAGATAAAAGTTAACAGCGTTGCCAACTTTACAGTTTCTAGCAATTTTTCAATATGCAGAAATCGTTATAAATCGTAATTACAGTTAAGTCACCCTTAAGTTATTTCAAGCTCACAGTAGCTGTAGTCCACAGCAGATGCTCTTTGTAGTTCGTGAAATCATAATGAATTGGTTGTGACTGGATATGACAGTTTTAAAACTAAGCTAAAACGGAGTAAGTCCCTCTTTAAGATTAAGTATTCAGAAACTGAGATTAAATTGGGTATTGGACATTCAACACATTTAGCTTACCAAAAATATTAAGAAATATGTAGAAACATCGTGAGGACTGCTTTTTTCGTCCACTTGAGCACTTACCAACAACTAACTGATTTGTACAATCTTTTCCTTATTTTAAGCCTAACTAAAACATGCATTTGTCTTCATATAAGTTGAAAATTCATCACATGGAAACAGCTTAAAAGGAATCAGCTTATTTCAAAAAGTTAACAACAACCACAAAAGACAAACGCTGAGAGAAAACATCTTCAAAAGGCGCACTATCACAAGCCATTCTGTAGGTCGTTCCAACAAACACTTATTCACCAATAAACAAAGCAAGAAATCGCGTTACTGCTTCCAGGTATATACAAAGTCTAATGGATGTAAAAATGAACTCATACGGGAGACAACCCTATAAACAGCATGGCGCTCAATCTCAGTATAGATATCTCTCCACCACACACCGACCAGCTGCACGAAACCGCCAACCGTAATAACACCACTTTCATCCTGCAGTTCTTGTTCGTTCACTCACTTCTCATGCGATTTCGTATTTTATCTCTGCACCTCATCAATGATGGCACATCAGCTCGTTACTGATGGTACAGCTGCAATTGGTGTTGGTTACTGTTACTGTTGTTGTTATAGTTGCTGTTATTTTTGCCGCTGCCGATTGACGATTGCCGACATAAATGTGCCGCTTTGCGTTTCCACTCATATGCACCAAATTAAATGATGATGAATGTGGACGGGGCCAGCGAAAGGACAGGGCCGAGGGGCGCCACCATTGACGGCATCCGCCAGAGTAGCAAAATTGATTACTTTGCATTTGTAATTAAATCTGCGCGTAAACGTAATTTAATATGAGCAATAACTGTGTTTACATGGGTGTTTGTGTATGTGTGTGTGTACTGTAACGTTGGGTTGACGCGGTGGCAAACAAACAAGTCGAAATCACGGCTACAAACCGGCAAGCAATATGCAACGGAAGCAGTTGCTGTTAGCTGGACGAGCAGCAAAAGCATTGCAATCGTGTCGATTGGTACATATACATATTTATATGTTTGCAAGGGTATAGTTGCACACGTTGTCTAAAGTTCCGTCGAAAGCGATGCGGCACAGCGTTGCATTTCACTTTGAATTGGAGAAGAGATGCAAATGAAACACATCACTACATATGTGCATATGGGTGAAATAAAAGTTCATGCTCTAAAACAACCATGTAGAACCGCTAGGTATAACTTTTACCAGTGTAATAAATTAATTGATTAAAAACATAAACAGGAAAAGGCATTGTCAAAGTTTTTATTGTGTTGCAGCAATTATTGTAGTTTAGTATTTGCTAATAATTATTATTTAATATATTAACGCCATCGACGGTACTGAAATATTCAGGTATAACTTTCACAATAATTTTAAACCGTTGGTGGGGTAATTGAGAACTTTGAAAGGGGACCTACTTAAAAAATTTTATTTTTCTAACCAAGGCAAATCTCAGGTATAGCACTTTTTTTTTTTGGCATAGAGTTCGTATATCTAAGATCTAATAGCGATCTGGCAGGATCTTAAAACGCTTAGAAAACGCCATCTCTTGGAAAACTTCAAACTTCGCACGAAAAATAAAATAAAGTGTACTAATCTGATTAAATTTTACCGGGATTGGTTTATTTAAACTGCGCACACAAAAAAAATTCGCAAAATTTTTTTTTTGAATTTTTAGTACATTTTTTTTTAAATATTTGTGTGAAGTTTGATCTCTATATATCAATTAGTGTGTGTTTGGCAGCTCTTTGCTAATAGCGCAAAAAGTTTGTCTGGCGATTTGAGGCATCCAAAAATTACGTGAGGTGTTTTTTTTCTAATCTCCCTCCCCTCTGGCGAGATGTCATGAGCTTTTATTCAACACCTTCCCCATTTCCTATCCGCAATTCTTACGTGAGATTTTTTAAAATGTGGATTTCTTAGGCAAACGAGTTGGATTATTATTGCAAAACGAAAAAAAATTAGCTTCGTGCTTTTATTTACGACTATTGGGACTAGTAATCAATATAGATGAGAGTTTTATTATAATTGTAATCAAAATTTGACAATAAAATACTTAAATTATAACTACTGTCATTAAAAAAAGAATATCTACTCTAATTCAGTCCATGGAGAATCATACGCGGTCTCAGGAGATACTATTGGAACCAACAGGTCCATATGATTTTCAGTATAATCATCTGCTCCTTCAACTTCGTTTTGATCAAGCCACACTAAGCCGTTGGCGCTTGCGCACAGTGTCTCATTAGCTCGTCTTGTGACAATCTGTGAGGGTCGCACTTTGTGGCACAGACGCGCTTGCTTAGCTGATGCAATGTGGGCTGCTCGCCTGTGCTCTGCAGCTCTTGTGCTAGATGAACATAATAAATACAGCATATTTTCCCTAAAACATCACGTACACTTGGGCAATAGAGATCATATGGCGTGCTGATGAAGGCATTCAGCGGTTGAATCGGTAGGCAGTGGCGCGAAAACAAAGTGCGGCCTACACTGTACCGTAAATTCAGATTAAATTGAGCTATTTGGTATAAAAAAAATGTGGTGGTTTGACAGTCATTAGATGTACTATAAAGTCGAAGTATGAACGGAATTATTTTCTTACGAACGAATTAGTGAATGATCTTAATCGTATTACGATTACGCTTAAGATTAAATATTAAGCATGTACAATCTGAATTAAATTAACCAAAGTAGTATAATTTTTTTTTTGTTTCAATCAGAAAACAACGTCAGATTAAATGAGATTTGACTCGACCCCCTCCTCCCTTTACACATCTCACGCAATTTATGGACGCGTCTTTATACCATGGAAAAAATACAACAAAGAGCCTGCTTGCAATTTTGAAAATCATTGAAAAAGAAATAGTGAAAATCATCAGATCAAAGAGATAGCAGAGGATCTCAATATCTCTTATGGATCAACTTAACATATTTTGGTTAATGTAATGGGTATGAAGCGTATCAATTCTAGACTTGGACCAAAAGACCCGATCTGTTGCAAAAATAACGTTAGGTAGAGCTCACAAACCTGATGCTTGACAACATAGCTGAGTACCATATAGTCATCAAACTCATCATTACTTGTGACGAGACGTGGCTTTATAAATAAAACGTCAATATTGTCTAACAATCTAGCGAATTGCGCTCCAAAAATTAGTCTTAACCGAATAACTTCGCTTAAAATACTGAATATCACCCCAGCCAAGACCTAACATATATATGTATGGAAAGTTCGATTAAGCATTGGAATCATTGTATTGGCCCAAAAGAAGGATTTCTAAGGAGATAATATAGATGGTCGGTAGGTAACAGAAAAATAAAAAACATATAAAACATCATAATGCAGATCGAGACCCAGACTCGTCGAGTTGCCTAAAGAACGCATCCACGAATCGCGGAAAATGCATTTTTTTCGCCATTTCGGCTCAAATTTGTATAATAGTCGTATTGTATAGTGGTAGTACTCCGCTCTATCTTAAAAGACTCGGTTTCGATCACAATTTGCAACCAATTACTTGTATTTTCTGTTTAGTTATCACTTAGAAAAAGAGGTGCATTTCGTCATAAAACTGCAAATTGTTTTGTTGAAAGTTCCACTCTCGTCCATGCATCTCAAATTAGTGGATACGGGTAACGTCTTGCGTATCCCAACGAATGTCAATATGCCCTTGTTTATAGACGGAATCGACTTAGACTTCTTAAGCTTATGTTTCTCCGAAGAAATCCAATAAATTACTCACTCCTTGGTCATTGATGTATCGTATAACTAGCGTACTCGCAGAAACTATTCCGGACGACGGTGGAATATCGTCACAAACAATAAGTGCCGACTAAGCTTACGAGCTCATAAATTATGCTAACTAATGTGGTATCTTGGCAGAGGTTTCTGTTTAAATCTTCAATTTTTCCTCTTATATGCTAGTAAGTTTATGCTACTAGATCAGAGAACCTAAAGAAGCGAAGTTCATGAGAGTTACCTCTATAAGAGTAAAAAACGTTTACGCTGAAAGTCAAAGAAAAAAAGGTTTTATACATCAATGCACTTTGGAACGAAATTGATGGAAGTATACTTTCGATATTCTTTGGAAGTGCCAAAATGTTAGTACCAGACGTCAGTGTTGTAACATGTGATTAACTTGCTTTACGGCAAGCTACGCTTCTGTATCAAGAATGGGTCCGACCAAATTCTGTCACTTCAGTAATATTTGAAATACATGGAGA
This sequence comes from Bactrocera oleae, assembly GCF_042242935.1. Classification (NCBI taxonomy): domain Eukaryota; kingdom Metazoa; phylum Arthropoda; class Insecta; order Diptera; family Tephritidae; genus Bactrocera; species Bactrocera oleae. Next base: position 14,830,731 of record NC_091540.1, on the reverse strand, counting down.
TTCAAAAATACTTACGAAAAAAACGAAACGGAAGCCATTGCATTATTTGGAATAATTATGAGCCACTGTATTTCTAAAGATTCCTGACGTACATCTATAGATAGATATAAGCTTTTCTACTTATACCAACTGCCATGTCGGCACTGATTTGAGGTTCTTATTAGCTCCCGCTGAAAATCTCTGATAACGCTAAGGTTTTTATTTCTAATTAATTAATGCAAAATTGATTGTTGCTTCCCTATTACTTATGTTATGGCTTCATAACGGAGTAAGGTTAGAAGGGTCTAATAACTTCGTGCGTCATAGGAGAAAGAGTACATATTCCTCATATACCAGATATTATGAAACTAACATAACGTCTCGGAATAGGACATGGCTAAAACAGAAATAAAAAATATTGTATGATTTTCCGAAAATACTATCATTTCCTTATAAAATATAAGTATCCCTGCTTAGTTTACACCGGCTCTTAATTCAACAAATACATTAATCGATTTATCCTGAAATTAATTAGAAATATCTAAAGGTCTATCTTGAACAAAGTTAGAGTTTTCCTACAGGCTATTGACGATTACCTTTATCACTTGTATTTACATATATATCTGTATATATATAAAACATATACACACATATATTTATATATACATATATCTACAAGCCTTTACCAGCATATACCCGTAAATATTTGTATACTTGTTTTTGTAGCATACTATGTTACCAGTTCCATGAGCCGCCACCGACAATTCAAAAGTCTATAATTCAAGTGTTTTAATTAAAGTCGACTTTGATCGAAGCAAACATCTCACACAAAAAAAAACAAATGTAAGTGAATTCATTGCAATGTTTTACTCAGACATGCACTTTGAAGAATTTATTCCATATTATTAACAATTTACCCGTTTGCCTGTACCTGACACAATTGAGCATTCATTCGCTATACTCGTATAGCTTTTCTATAAAGCTTTATGCAAACCTTCATCTCTTCTATCTTTCATATGCAGCTTTGTAAGTAAAAAGTTCAGAAAAAATGTAAAGTGATTACAAAAATATTCAACTTTATTTGCTATAAATTTGTTTGGTGTCAATGCCAGCAGTTTGTAGGTTTTCATGTGTACATAGCATAAAACATGTATTTACACCAAATTGCATATTTTTTCAAGCAATAATCCCAAATGTTTCCTTTACATACAATTTTTAAACTTAATTTAACTCACAGCAGAATTATAATGGCTAAAAACTTCGAAGGATAGGCGTCCCCTTTGCTCTTAAGTAAATCAACTTTGTAGACACAATTTAGGCAACGTCTAGAGAACTGAAAAAAAATTTATGAAGAGTTGACCACTTTAGTAAGCATTTTTTTATACATTAAAATTTATACTATGTTCGCACCGAATTGAAATCCTCTTGAAAACACAATTTGTGGAGTGTGGAACCAAAGTCGTTCTGACCGATATTGTGTGTTTTCGATGAGTTTTCATTGACAGTTCACACATCTATTTGTTTACATTTGTTATGTACCCTACAAGAACAGTGACGGTCATCTGATGGGTAATATGACAGTCATAGCTGAAAAAATTTTGTCAGCGCGCAAAACAAAGTTTCTATCATTTTCTTAAGAGCCTTGTTTTCTTTTTGTTTGTTTGTTTTGTTTTTTCTGAGTCATTGCTGACCATAAATCCGTCATAGCTGAAAATTGTCAGTTATGACTGAACTGCTATCAGAAGTGAAAAATTCTTTTGCGCTGTAGATAATATAATTTTTATTTCTTTAATAAATTCAAACTTTTAATCAAAATTAGTTATAATAATATACTTAAATATAAAAAGGAATGCAACAAAAAATATAATAAAATATGAAAATATAAAAATAAATTTTTACTTGATGCCATCTCACCTTCTCAATAGCTCTGCGTACGTTTTTCTCCAATCAGTGGATAGTTCTGAATTTAAAAATGCAAATGTAAGTTAACAGTACTGACATATCAAATGTGAGAGTATTGGTGAACCCATCAGCAGTTTCTTGTAGGGTACGTTAAGGCCAATTATGGAATGTAAACAAATTGTCAACTGACATTTAGGGCTGGCAAAATATGTCTTCCAATAATATCGAGATTAAACTAGAGCAGGCACCGATTACAATGAGTGAAATGTAAGTTTTCAAGGGGTTTTCAGCAAAAACTGTTTTCGTTTGACAGATTTTGTATGGATGAAAACACAAGTTTTCGCGTGAAAACCTCTTTTGTCTATGAAAACACGAAATTTGTGTCGGTGCGAACATAGTATTAAGAAGAATCACCTTTGCAATTTTCAAATATATTTAGCTCCAAATATTTATATAGCATACAAAAGGAGCAAACTCACACAATACTTCCGACCCCAAGCCGCATATTTTAACATTAACTTCCACTAACCTTCCCTACGCATCCCTAACTTCTGCGTTCTCTTCTGTGGCTTTTTCATAGCATCGAGAGATTGATACTCATTCATTTAACTTTAAAATGAAATACTTAGTTTTCATACCTACCTTCTCACTCATTATTATGCCGCGAAATGGTAGTTATAAAACCCTCCTGGGCACAATAGACCATAGGTCGCGGTGCTAACCTCTACCCATATCTAACCCTTACGAAATAATTTGGTTGCTCGGCCGATTTTAGAAGCTCTGAATACAGGGCAGTTATATCGCCAGGTGATTGCTATCTTAGAAGAATCTGACACGTTTCGTAGTTTATTATAAACCAATCTGTAAGCTATTTAATTTCAGTACAGAAATGACGAAACGAAAGTATCTTATTGCATCTCAGCTACACTGTTTTCGTGGGCCCCAGTTTACCTGGTAGAAATAGTTTTGTCGAGGTAAAATGGACGAAAGTAACAGAACTACTGAAGTTCTCATAAATTTAAGAAATATATCTAGAAGTTAGCTAAAAAATCTAGAAGTTAGCTAAAAATCTTACAAATGACTGCGAAGATACCTATTCCTAGACAGACTTCTAGAACATACCAAAACAGTATGACATACTAAACATATCAAAACCAGATGATGTCTAGCTAGTCGGATGTGACAACATAAACAGTAACAAGCGTAAAAAATTAAAGTAGAAAGTTTACAGATTTATCGGCTGTTTATTCGTGAAGGCTAAATTGCAGTTACTGTAAACATCATTATTAACTACAGTATGTAAATAATATGGACACCATACACATTTTCCTCAACATATTTTAAAACTTTTCAATGATTTCACTTAATTTGATTTACGAACGGTAACCGGAAACAACATTTAAGCGATAAGCACTTCACACCTGAATATTTAATTTATCTAATTCTATTTGTTAGCAATTTTGCGACAAGTGACATTTGAATAGCGAGAAAATGTACGAGTGTCACCAGTGACGTCATGTTGCAGTTACATTTCTCACGCCTTGCCGTTGTTCAGCTATAAATTGAAATCGAGCACACATCGGACATGAGCACAGCAGAGCATAAAATCAAAACTAGTTGACAACAAGTAAGGAAGCTTAGTTCGGGTGTAACCGAACATTTTGTACTCTTGAAACTTACAAAGATCCAAGCCGTGGAAAATTTTTTTCGAATTTCAGTAATATATCTGACAAGTTGAGTGATATTTTCGGTAAAAAGTTAGCAATAGGAACCAACGTCCACATATTCGGTATCTGGGGGCTTGAATAGTTCTAGTCTGATTTAGAAAATTTTCGGCCATAAGGTGACACAACTCAAAAGTCTATTCGTGCAAAGTTTTATCTGGATACATTGATTGCTTCTTGATTTTTATGCTGGAAAGTAAAAGAATCAGATGGAATTTATAATTGTTTTATATGGGAAGTAGGCGTGGTTTTGGTGTAATTTCGCGCCGTAATGTAGGGATGTCTGAATAATATTATAAGTAGATCCCGAGATATAAGTTTTCACCTAAATGGCTAAAAAGCTCTTTTTTACCATCTTAAGTGTAAAATTTCTCTGGCGCATTTAGTTATAGACTTATCGCACTTTTAGCAGTTTTTAACAAAACCGTTATACGGAGAGTTTGCGAAGTTACAATCCGAATTCACCCATTTTCGGGTAGGAATGCGTAATAAAGCTTAAATAGTTTAGGAAGTATGTACATCAGACGTTAAGAGGTTCTCGCCCACTTTTTCAAATTCGCATTTTGTTTTTCTATGGAGCTCAGTTATGGTACTTAATAAGTTTTCGATTAATTTTGTGGGCGTGGCAATGGACCAATGGCCTATCTGGAATACCTTGTACCAAGTTTCAACAAGATATCTTAATTTTTACTCAAGTTAGCAGTAACTAACTAACGGACGGACAGACAGACAGTCACTCGGAATTCTAGTCGTCTCGTCATTCTTATTATTTGAATATATATGGTATATATAACTCCATATCTATCTCGAATAGTTTTAGATGATACAAACAACCGTTAGGTGAACAAAACTATTATACGCTGTAGCAACATGTTGCATGAGTATAAAAAAGAAGTAGATTGAAACATAAACATCAAAGATAGAAGAACGAAATCACAGGAGCAGCGGCGCAGAGTTGCAGCTGACGCTGGTAACAACAACAAATACGTATTACAACAACTGCTTTGACATAACGGACATGCGTAGCACATATGCGTTTGTAATTGTGCGGTTTGTCTTGACGATTTGCTAGTCACTTGACGTGCATTGCACATTTTACCGTTATTCGAAAAGCTGCAGCATTTGTGTAGCCATTACGCAAACCTTGCACGAGTATGTAGGTACATGCACATATGCATATGTGCTTGGCAGCGGAGACAGCAAGTCCGTCAGTGCATCTATTTGAAAGGCACTCAGCTATTCACTTAGGAAATGTGCTCGTGCTGCCAAGCAAAAAGTTTATTCGGAACACGTCCTTTCATTCAATCACACCACTTTTTAATGTACTCTTTCGTCTTTTCCTACATTTCCCAACTTTTTTGTTTTAGTATATATATTTTTTTTTGCTAGTATTGCTTCTCGTTTTACTACTCTTCTTGGAACAGCTGTTTGGCATTTTTATGCCGGCAGCATAGCGCCTGTCACCGACTGCTGCCGGTGATTTTGTCAGTGGTAACAATTCAGGCATGATTGATAACTCCTTTGTGTGGCAAGTTTCTACTAACATCTGGCAGGTGAGCTGTTGGTGCTACCAGTTGTCCACTGCGGATGTTTTGTACTACAAAGTCTGAAATTCTTGCTTTGTATCTTGAATAAAGGCATTGCAGTGATAAGAATTTGCAAAAAGAAAAGATTATAAAATGTTTGTTGTTGTTCTTTGATTTTAGTACACGGTTCTGATAGTCAGTCAGCTTAAAGTGTAGGAATATAACTGTTATCGAGAAACTTTGGAACTTAGAACCTTTCCCAGCTTTATATATGTAGTATATATTTTTTAGTTTTGGAGCTTGATAAATAGATCGTATATTATTAAATGCTTAGGTATATGGCATTTATGTTAACTTATGGATCGATGTAATCCATTATTGGTAGTGATACATATATATAGAAAACGAATGTTTTTTTCGCGTACTCTGAAAAGTTGGTCGATTGACACCGCTAAGAAAGTCTCTACAAGTATGAGACCTTAATTGTAACGGGAAAGTCCTCCCCTCCGCCTTACCGTTTTCTATTGTTTTTTTATTAACAGAAGATAGACAGAGAAAATTCATACCTCACTTCCAACTACTTGAAAATATATCTCGTTTCATAAATTTTGTAAAAAATTGTATGCCTTTCAAGAAAGGTTTTCGTAAACCCAACTGTTTAAAAGAAATCGACGGTTGAAGTTTGATTATTTTAAGGCAAATTTTTTTTTCTAATAAATTTTGTAACTCAATCAAAAAATAATAATTTTCAATCGGAAAACTCATAGTTTTGTAGGGAATTTACTCCTCAACAAAATCGTCACTTATAATTTAAAAAAAATATGTATATATGTTTGGCGAAAAATTATAAGAGACCAATTTGTATTAAGTATTGTATAAATTTAGTTTAGTAGGAGGAAAACAATAAGGTTCATTATTAGTGATATATTTTTTTATATTCATATATCGATATATAAAACATTAAGTTAAGGAGGATATGTTCGGGCTCCAGGAGGAGGTACTGGTCCGTTATAAATCATTCTGGACACCAAATCACACTGTTCTAAGTAAAACAATCTGAATCTGAGGTGAAAAATTCAAGATTTAATAAATTCAGGAAACAGTTGTCACATATCGATAGTTCTATATGTGCTGTAAGTTTGAAGAGAGAACATACAGCAACCCGTTTTACAGACTTTCTTTTATATAGCGCGCACCTTCTCGTTGCTGTGCCAAGTGCGATTACCTTTTAGATGCTTGAGTTTTTAATCCAGCGAGCTAATAGGTTACAAAGGGCATCAGAACAAGGATTTATACCAAATTCAATACAGAACGGTCGATCAGTCGAAAGATATGATAATTTTCACTAAAGGGAGCGGTGCCACGCCCACTATTATTTTGCAACTAATTTGTATGTAAGCCATCTACACCATTCTTATCACCGAATTCAGCGTTTTCAGATTATTTTTTAAGAAGGTGGCACACCTTTAGCATGTTCGAAAACTAACTTGCATCAAAATATTTCAAATTTTACAAGAGTTAACAGAAACACAGGCGTACGTACGAATATTTAGAGATCGCCAGATCGAACAATTCGCCTCGTAATGGGCGAATGGAAATCTTTTCCACGAAAGAAAGAAATTTATTATATGGAAAAAAAGAATTTGGCAGAAATAACTATTCGAAATAGTATTGTAAAATCCTTGAGGAAGAGATGTCAAACCAGCTATCAAAGTAAACATATAACTTTTACATTTATGATCAATATAATTTAGAATAAAGACCATACAAATATCCGTACTACAAAACCTTTTAAAAAAAGTTAACATTTGTTTCCAAAACTTGAATTTTTTCGCAGCAAACTTTCAGAGTATTTCTCCAAGCGCGCTTTTCTTTAGCAGGTTGACATGTCGAAGACATTTTTAAACCATACTTTTCTAAAACTGAAGACAAAACTTGTATCGTTAAAGGTGGTTAATAACATTTGATTTCCTCAATCCAATATCAATTATGCAAGCCGCAGCATAGATGTTCCAGCAGCAAGTAATACAAGTATAACACAAAGTGTCAAATCGTCACTTTATTGGGACGAGTTTTCAGTGAACGCAATACTTTAAGAATTAAAAGAAAACATGAACATGGTAGATTTCCTCACATATATTTATTTTTATTATATTTTTAAATATGTGCGCTGTCTAAGCGCGAAATTCACACGGCTTTTGAAAGTTCTATTTACTTTCTATTTATTTATCGTTGTTGTAACAAAGAAATTACTACTCTGAGACGCATTTATACCTGCTTAAGACTTATCTTTGTTACTACCTGTGCATATTTTATGTGTGTATATATGTATTTATAGAGAATTATTTAAATGACCTATATTCACATGCTTCCTAAGCGCTCTGCTTTTCTGCATTATAAGGTTTCCACTTTAATTTATTAAAGCCTTTGTGCCATTCTTCGTTCTACTGGCACAAACAATTACAACAAAAATTCCACTTCTCACCGCTTTTATAACGAACATAAATTTTTTATTTATAATTAAAAACAACTTGAGAGAGCAACTTTCTTGTGAGCGACAAAATTAATATTAACTAAGAACAACTGCAATCTTTTGCCTTTCGCAAATATGAAAAAATGGAAACGAAAATAGTATTATGCATAAACGCTGCGCTGGGCATCTAGCTGTTAAGCTGATGCCTAGTTTTGTCAGCTCGCACATATAAGTATAACGGTACATACTAGCGTATTTACTACTTGTACTATACAAGCGCTGCCACAGACCACAGCAATGACCACACTGCGAGGCAAAGCAACTCTGTTATTTCGATGCCTCCACGGCATTTCAATTTTCATGAGTCTAGGCGATACTTGTTAATCAAAGTTTACTCCTTACTTTAGTTCTAGCAGCGCTCATAATCATATACTGACATTTCGTAAAACTTTTAACAGGCAACTAAAGTGGAAGGAATGAAAAAAAACCTTTAACTTCAGTTTCAAGAAAGCTATAATACCCTACACTGGTGCATTTCTTTTAGCAACTATATCTACGTTGACTTGGACAATAATCTGTGTCAAATTTCGTGAAGGTATCTTTAGTTTGATCGATCAGTTTGTATGACAGCTATATGCTATAGTAGTCCGATGTGAACCATTTGTAAGCAGGTTGTAGCGTTGACTTGCACAATAATTTATGTATTGTATATCAATATTACTGAATATATCTTGTCAAATAAAAAAGCTTTTCATACAAGGGCTTGATTCCGTACGTTCAGTTTGTATTGCAGCTGTATGCTATAGTGATCCGATATCGGCAATTCCGGAAAATGAGCAGCTTCTTGGGGAGAAAAAGAGGTGCGCAAAGTTTCAGAGCAATATCTTCAAAAGTGCGGGACATGTTCATCTATACAAGTATATAGAGAGCTTGATCAGCATATTTATATACAGCGTCTACCAATAAAGATGACGTGATTTTGACAGCTCGTGGTGACCATGTTTGTTCACAGATTTCTGTCAAATTTTGTCAGTGTATTCAATAAGGTTTACCATTTCATCATATCACGTTTCACTTTGATACAACACTTAGAAGTTGTGCAAGATAATTACGCAAATTCACGCTCATGGAAAAATCATCTTCTCAGATGAGACCAATTTTTGGCTTTATCGTTTAGTCAGCAAACAAAACTATCGCTATTCGGGTGATCGAATCCTCGTTTAGTTCAGGCAATGCAATTGCATACCCAAAACTTTACCCTTTCGTGCGGATTGTGGTATGGTGGCCATCGGGCCTTATTCATTTCGAAATGATGCAGGAAATTCCGTTATCATTCTATCGTTATAGCGAGCATTATATCATGACGTTGACCGAATTTGATGAAATCGACGCGGACGATCTCAATTTTCAATAAGACTAGATTTGGTCGACAATTTATTCAATTCATAAATTTCATAAAATTATCTCCAAAGCAAAAAAAAAAAACAGAACCCATTTTTTCGTTCTTGTTGGTAGACCCTTTATATACTTTATAGGGCCTTCGACGTTTTCCTTTAGATGTTACAAACTTCCTGACAAAACTTAATACCTAAACCCTGTTGAGGGTATAAAAAAATAGAATACGCCGAGCGGCGAAGCATAAAAAGTAGTAGAAGTGTAGTAGAAGAATCGTAAAAAGCTGCACATTTTTAATTATATCATAACTTTAAGAGAGTGGGTGGCGAGCGTTTACAACAAGCTACAAGTGTGTAATGCAACTGCTGCTCTCACTACCTATATAACTACCGACATACTTAGTAACCAAGCACTTTTACTCGCAAGTATGTGTGTGTGTGTATTCGCATTTTGCTGTAATTCAAATTTAATGATCACATCGTAACTTTTAATGACAATAAGTTATTGTTTCCAAGTTTGCTAAATTTATGCAACACTCATTCAACTTGCAACTGGCAACTTGCAACTTACAGCTTGCAACTTGTAAGTTATAAATGCCTTGTTGCAATTTAAAATCGCTCGGCAATTGAATCCAACGAAAGAGCGAGCGAACATCCACCTCGCTCCTACCTCGTTTCCACTCCGCTCGCTGTCACCACGCGCCACAATGTAGCTTGTTGTTGGCGCACAAAAATGCTGACCACAATTAACTTTCAAAACTTTGAATTTATGTTTTCTATGAAGCTATTTGTATTACACTTCATTCTACTGATGTGTAGACGTGGATCTTTGAATGCAACAAGTATTATGAGATTACCTGCAAAGTGAGCCAATGAATTGTTGTTTAAACGTACCAAAAGATGCAGTTATATAAAATTGAAATGATCATAAAGAGGAGATGGATTGATCGAACTCAATCTTTCTGTCGGTTTGTTTTGTATGAAAATATATTTTTGAATTTAGTCAAAAAGTCTTGTTTGTGTTTTTGTTGCAACATGTTGGTACAAAGTATGATAGTTTTGATCACCTAAAAGTAATCGAATAAAATATAGGGTTTTATACTTATATATAAATGATCAGGATGACGAGACGAATTGAAATCCGGATGTCTGTCCTTCTGTCTGTCCATATATCCGTGCAAACGATAACTTCGGTAAAAATTGAGATATCTTGATGAAACTTGGTACACATGTTCCTTGGCACCATAAGAACTTCGGTATTGTACAATACCGGAATTTAAGCTATAAAGCTGTGAAATGGTACAACGAAACGCATTAATGAAGGGCACTTCTGGACAAAAATGGGCGTAGCCTCGTCCCTAAAAGTTTTATTGCATATATCTACCAGTTAAGCTATATCACCCAAATTTGGATGATAACCCCACCCATTCAAATTTTATAAATAGTATTTTTATAATCTTTTTACAACGTGAAAATCGGTGAAATTGAACTACAACCAGTTTTATTAGTTCGAAGATGTTTAGGTTTTATCCAACAGTTTTTGGCCTGAATAATTTACTCAATTAAGTCTTGAGTCTTTGTAAGCAATTTTCCATTGTTTCGAAAAATATAAAAATTATGACTTCATAAGTTACATAAGAACTTCTACTGGGCTGTTAAATTGTATTATTGTGAACAATTTCTACATCATATGGTTGGCTTTTTATGTTTAAAATTGGTGTATCTGGTTAGATATCACCCATAAAGGCTTGATCACTCAATATCGACCACTTTTTCATCAATGTTTAATCAAACCTTGGTTAGAGATACGTACTTTCAACCCATAATGTCGATCATCGGCCGCCAATGGCGAATCCAGGGGCTGTGGGGTTTTGGTCGTCAAATCCACGCAAAATCGAAGATTTTAATTAAAATTCAGAAAAATTTACAAAGTTACATTAATATTCAAAATATGTTGGAAAGAAAAAATGTTTAGTAATAGCAACAGCTTTCATAGGATACGTATAACCCTGAAGACAAATATTTTTCTGAGGAGCAACGATAATTACTAACCTATTATCAGCTATCCCATACTTAGGTATTGATTTAGTACAATGATTATGAGGAGGATTCGCAGTAGATTATTCACATTTCACTTCATCCTACCATTTATTAAAAAAATTTTTTCTGGAGGTCTGCAAAGTATAAATTCTAATGCGGCGAAAATCTTGATATGATGAAATGGTAATATACTACAATCCACTAACGTACATTTATATATCTGATCTTTACTTGTAGTGAGCCAAGATAAATTAATCAACCTACTGCTATTTACAGAAATAATCCAATGGAGAAGGTTTGTCTCTATAGATCCGGCATCTGTAAGAGAAGAGCAAAGTATATTTTGGAAAATCTTAATGCATAATCTACCATATGTAGATCAAGTTGATTAGATTAGGTCAAATGGAAGACTACTTGTGTGAAAGACAGCGATTTAAATATTGTTTAATGCGCAGGTTGTTCGGGTTCTATGGCCATTTTGTGGTATCAATTTACAGTACTATTGTGTAACTGCCTATACCTTCTTGAGTCAATGGCGAAAATTTTACGTCCTTATGATCTTTACCTACTAAATATGATATTTTAAGGACTAAATACTTATAGTAACAGCAGTATATTATAACTACAAAATCTGTCTAGGGCCTAAAGAGTTTTGTGTATTACTAATGTGTTACATACCTACATATTTGCTCTAGTTCGATATATTGATAAAACTGTGTCAACTGAACTTTGCTGCCCAAAAAAGGTGCAAAATAAATACGAGTCCTTCCATTGCCCAACAACATGACAAACCAACGAGCTTCCTATTAGCAAACCACGACATAGTCATACACATGCATACCCAATATGTACATGTAATGCGCTGTTAAAAGTCTTGTTGCAGCTTAAGATGGAATACATAAGGATATATATATAAAGTATACATTAAACACGCTTACAAGGCACGTTTTGTATAAATATGTATATACATACAGCTGAGTACACCTGTATAAGTTAGCATTACTTTGGCAAGCAAGCAAAGGTGAACGAGTGAACTCACGGCGCGCGGAAATCCCATGAGGTGTGATGTGATGCGGTAAGTTTCATCATTATGTCACTCTTACTGCTTGTCGTCTGCGAGCTGAATAAATGCGCACCGTCATACGAAACGGTATATCTATATGTATGTAAGTACAACAGTTACGCACGTGCTCTTACTAAGCATTAGAACTTCGCTTGTCTTCAAATCTCAGCCAGACGACGATGTTATCAGCGGTAAACGTGTGCGCCTAAAACTACTGGCAATATGTTGCATGGATACATGCCACATAAAGCAGCCACCAAGTGCTGTGCAACATCTGATCTATCGCTATGCCAATGCACTATTCCCCGAGTGGCGCCCATGTGCTAACAAATACCCATACATACCATATATACATATTTATTTCAAAAGTAAGGCGAACATTTTAGCTAAGTCCATGGCTCTCGCAAAGGTAACCACGTTGTCGTTGTAGTTAAACAAATGCGCATACACTTACATACACGTAAGCTCAAGCCACACTGACAGCTGCTTGCTCATTGTGGCAAGATTTGTGCAGTGTGTGCTTTTAGGTCGTGAACCTCGTCAGCAGCGAGTGTGTTTAACTCTTTGCACATGCGTGCACAATTTTCCTTACAAACATACGTGTTTGCATACTTTTAAATTAAATAATTCCTGCAAATTAATCAGATTTCCTAAAAGCGCAAGTTTTTGATGGCTAAGTTTGCACACGCTCACATGTACATACTAATGTACATACATTTGCATGTGAATAGAGAGGTTTGTTGTGGAAAAGTTTCAAATAAACTAATTTGTAACAATTAAGCGATCTTGAGATTAAATCCAGTGCCTCGGCTGAACAGAAGCCATAATATTGTTCACAGATGCATTTGTTATGGTTTAAAAGACTATAAAAAGATCTTTATATTGATTTTGATCCGTCAGTTTGAATGACAACTATATGCCATAGGGAACCGAACTGAATAATTTATTTGAAGATTATGGATTTGATCTATGCTAAATATCGTGAAGATATCACGCAAAAAAAAATGTTTTTCGTACAAGAACTTGATTTTGATTGAGCAGTTTGTATGGTAGCTATAACCTACAGTGGTCTGATCTAAACAACTTGTGCGGAGATTGTACCGTTGTCTTATATAATAATCTATGGAATCAAGTACTTGATTTTAATAGATGCTATAGTGGTCCGAAAATGCGGTTCCCTCAAATGAGTAGCTTCTTGGGATAAAAGGACGTGTACAATTTTTTAGGTCAATGTCGCAAAACATGGCTAAATGAACACTGCTTTTCATGCTGATAATGATCACATAATTTATAATCTATATATACATAAAATATATAATATATATAAACCTTATAAGGTCTCCAACATTGCCATGGTGTAACAAAATGTTTGGCATTCTTAATATACCCTGTATAGGGTATACAAATGTAAACCAAATCTTTGATTCTTGCAACTAAATTTGCAAAGTGGAGTTGTGTCGTCATAAACACAATAGTGCGGTGTTTAAGGCGAATTTAAGTTAAGCAACACGAACGTACTATAATATACGAGGAGTACGAGTTGCAAGTTAAAGGTTAAAAATCTTCATTACTAAGGTGTAGTCGGAGGGTAAACTGTACAGTGTCGTTTCACACTTTCTTATTTTAGGTACATATATCTTTTCACTATCCGACTATCAAGCATATTCTGCTCAATAAGAGCCTTTAACACAACTGAAAATAATAAAGTCAATGAATTGAATGTAATATAAATTTACACTTTTAAAAACAATATAATTATAAATTCTAACGAAATACAAAGTAGCCTGTGAGAATTTCATAAATTCCTTACTGAATGACGTAGTTTTTGATGATTCCATGTGAACGAATTTACGACAGCTCTTTAAGAGTTAAGTTTCTTTAGAACAGGTATTTCTCTCTGGCTGTTTTCTTTTGGCACCAAGTAAGTATTAATCAGCCCAAAACGAATACTAATTGAGTACAATCGGAGATTGATTTGTTTTGAAATGCTTATTATCTATATTCATTCAACTTAAAAATAAATCATACCTACTCGTACATATGTGTTTAAATACTACGTAACATAGATTTCAGCCTGGTTGGCATGCTAGTATTACTTCGAATTCCTATACGTTCATTTATAGTCTTCAATAATTAACATTCGAGTACGATTGTGTCTTCTTTAGTTCTAAACCGGTGTTTTTGATTTGATCTAAAATACTGCATAAAAAAACTAATCAAATTTTGTGTAAAAAGGAATCCAGAGTAACAATTGCCGATGGTTGTACCAGTTTATACGAGTACAAAAATTGCTAAGATGTTTGTGAGTTATAAAACTTACCAGTTCTAATGTATATGTAGAGAGATTACTCCAAGTATCTTCTGTTCGTTTAAAAGTGAGTCCAATAGCACTTTTCTTAGACCATTCTCGAACAAAACATCATCCTAATATCATAATCTAAAAATGCATATTTTAAGTATACATAGTAAAATGTTTGATGAAAAAACATAAAAAAAATGTTAAGTTACACGTGGCCTCCGACGGGGCTAGAAAAAGTTCATCACTGCGGCAGTGATGCCGGTTTTCACCGTGAATGAAAACTAAAAAACAACATTCTCGACTAGAAGATATCGACCGTAGAACGGCATGGTTGAAGAAAATAGATAATTGACGGTGTTTTAAAAACAAAGTTGTATTTAATCCAAAATTTTGATCGTTTTTGGCCAACCAGTATTGGACTTTTGATCAGATATATAGACTGGTAGGTCATTGTATGGAGAACTATATACAGAACATACAAAGTGAATAGTGATCGGATTTTCCGAATAATCATTTAAGCATAATTGAAAAATGGAGTTTTTATAAAAACACGTTTAAAGTTAAACTGATCGAGCTGATTGAACTGACCAACTACACTTTAGTAGGCTGTAACATTTATACTTTGTATTTATACTTTTTTTTTTTAGTTTTAAAATTTTAGTATTTTATTTTTAAAGGTATAGCCTATTCTATTCTTCTAGAGCAAGTTTTTAACTATGTTGATTTGGGAGTTAATATTGACCCTAAGCTTAATTTCAGTCTTCATATTGATACCATGGTCTTGAAAGCAAAAGCTGTCCTCAGTTTTGTTAAATGTTGGTCTAAAGAATTTAGAGATCCGTATATTACTAAAACACTTTATACAACTTTGGTTAGACCTATATTGGAATATGGCTCTGTGGTGTGGAACCCTAGCTACCAAATCCATTCTGACAAGTTAGAGTCGGTTCAAAAACAATTTTTACTTTTCGCCTTAGCGCATTTCCGATGGGATGCTAGGGTAAGTCTACCTCCATACACTAGTCGTTTAAAACTTATTAATCTTCCTACACTTTCTAGTCGTAGGGAAATGCTTGGCATAATATTCTTAGCGAAACTTTTGAATGGAGCTGTTTGCAGTTCTTTTCTCCTGTCTGAAATTAAATTTAATATCCAGGTTCGCCTTTCGAGGCAGTGTAGACCTTTACTGCTAAAATCCTGTAGATCAAATTTTGAACTAAACGAGCCATTCCGCCGTATATGTCATGATTTTAATTCTCATTCCACCACATTTGACTTATCTGACTCACTTTTCAAAATTAAAAAGACTTTATTGTTTTCTCTTAATAAATGAAAATGTAACAATTTATTATATTGTAACTTTAGATCTTAGCTGTTGAAATTTTTGTTTCTGTAGCTGAGCAGTCTTAGATCTCAACACTTAAGAAACTCTCTTGCCTTTTCTGACTCGGCTAATTCCGCACGTATGCGGATTGCGCCCCTCGCGTCGGTTGGGCGGGAGGAGGGTAATCGTTGGGTTTATTATTATTATTATTATTCAAATATAAAAAACAAATTTAATTTTTCACTATCTATGCCCCTTAAATAATTCTAGACAAACCCATCTATGACGGAGAAATACTATATTAGAAGTTGAAATAATGTCAGCACATGATCTTAGTGTTCATCTAACTACAAACTCATCTAATATAATATATATTACCCGTACAATGAAGCAGTAATAAATTTCAATCAAATACATTATTAATTAACTTTCACACTATTAAAGAAAAAATATTAACTTTCTTCGCTTTCAATTAACTTATTCACTTACAGTTCAATTATTCAGAGAAAATTTGCTTATGCTATACAAGTATGTATACGAGTATACACAATTAATTTGTGATTAAAATCAATTAAAAACCAATTAGGAAAAGCTAAGTTCGGTTGTAACCGAACATTTTATATTTTTGCAATTTGAAAGGATCAAAGCAGAGGAAATATATTCAGGTGTTGGCAAGATTTTATATAAAACCAGTAAGGAAAAGCTAAGTATGGGTGTAACCGTACATTTCATTCTCCTGCAACTTAAAGGGTTAAAGCTGGGTAAATATCTTGAGGTGTTGGCAAGACTTTATATAATATTAAAAAATGTTGCGAAACAATTCAACATTAATTGTTCGATGAAATCGTGAGTGGACTACAATTAAATTTGGTATTTTGTTAAAATATACAATAATATAGGTCATAGACTCATTTAGTTTTATTGCTATATTATACTTCGCGTCACTTAAAATTAAACGGTTTAAAGTCAGCTGGAAATTCGGAAATCACTATGCAAGGAAGTTATAGCCCAATTTTAACAATTTTTGCACTTTAACATACAAATGCCAAGATAATATTACATACCAACTTTTCACCTAAATGTGGGCGGTGCCACGTCCATCGTACAATTTTGACCCCGGCTCCCATAATACCTTCTCGTACCATCTCGGGTGTAAAATTATTCACTGATTTATCACGCTTTTAGTAGTTTTAAACAGAGCCGTTTTACGGTGAGTGGGCAGCCATTAGGCCATATTTACAGCGTCGATAGGGCTGTTTCAGAGTTTTGTCTTGAGCGAATTTGGTTATTGTATTTTAATTGGTTTAGGAGATATGTACATTAAATCTCTTACAGTCTAAGGACACGCCGAATTTTTCAAAATTTTTAGCCCACCCTTGCTACTGCGATCCCCTGTGCCAAATTACAGTTTCGTACCTTACTTTAGCGCTGAGTTATGGCACTTTATAGGTTTTATTTTAATGTCATTTTGTGGGCGGGGCAGTGGAACGACTACGCCCATCTACAAACTCGCCTATTTTGCCAAGGAACACGTGTATCAAGTTTCATTACGATATATAATATATCGTATACCCTTTTTGCTCAAGTTACAACTTGCGCGGACAGACGAACAGACAGGCATAAGGACTTGTATATATATATATATTATGCTATATCTATCTCGAATGATTTTTGGTGATACAAACAATCGTTAGGTGAACAAAACTATTATATTCCGTAGCAACATGTTACAAGAGTTTAATTATTGCCACATATTGAGCAAGCACATTAAACTGGCGTTAATTGCCAGCGGAAAATAAAAACCTAAAACAAAAATAAATTTCAGTGCACATACCTATATACACATACAATAATACAAGTATATATTCTAAGGAATTAACAGCTGCATTTATAAGTACATGTGTATATATAATTATACATAGATATGTACAGTATATTTAAATGCAATGCAGACACTTTACTCTATATTACAATAGCAAGAACAAAGGCAATCGTCACTTATAGACAACGAATAATTTCTCAATTTCTCTATAAAAGCGGCGGCAACGGAACGACTTTGCCACGGCGCCCTTAATTGCGTGAAAAGTACAAGTATGAAATTAATTAAAATGTTGCTGCCTAACAACTTGATTATGAATGACGTTTATGAGCAATAAAAAAAGAGTAGAGTAAGTACTGTAGGCTAAGGCTGACGATTTAAAGGTCATTTGTGGTGTGAAGTGTGGCAAATACTAGCAAAATTGAACTTTAACGTTATTATTGAGATATACAAGTATAAACATGAATTTTAGGCAATTTTGAAAAAATAGTGAAATAAAATGAAATTTTAGGCAAAACAAATAATAAATTATTCATAATTGAGTGTATTTGGTAATAGTGCCAATATGTGTATATACCATACATTATTCTAAATATATACTTAATTTGCAAATTTTATAAATAATTGAAATGAAATTAAATAATATTTAAAAAATGGAATTGTCTGATAATTGGTAAAATTGAAATATGGCACATTAATATTATTCATAAAACAACAACAACGTATTTGATAATAAAATAATAGAAAAATTATTATAATTGCATTTCATTAATAATAAATATATATACTTATGAGGAGTGGTATATTTAAACAGTGTCTAAATTTGACGCAAATAATCATGAATATACGAAATTGTTCAAAGCATTGTTCGAGTTAAATCATATGGTACTTAACAAAAATAGAAAAAAACTGATTGGTTACGCTTGTGTAAAAATATCTCTCACTTCGTATTTAAAGTTTTTTCTGTGTGATTGATTATATAAAATATGGAAATGATGTTGAAATGCAAGGTTTTCACTTCACCAACTTTAATCATGTTAAGTTGGCAATTGTATAAATTCAATGAAATATATTTCTATAAGGCATAATTTTTAATTGTGTGAAGATATTCACCTGAAATTTTTCACACGTTCTTTTCTCATTGGTTGAAACCGCCGATATTGGACAACTATAACATATAGCTGCCATACAAACTGTCCAATATAGCTTAAGCGCTTGTATGAAAAACTTTTTTTACTTGACAAGGTATCATCACAAAATTTGTCATAGATTACGATCTAAGGCATCGCTATAATCTCTGAACAAAAATATGCAGATCAGAATACTATAGTATATAGCTGCCATGCGAACTGATCTATCAAACACAAGTTCTTGTTGGAAAAATAACACTTGTGAAGAATATTATAGCTTCGGTGCAGCCGAAGTTAAACGTTTTTTCTCGTTTTTTATGTGAAGAGATCACACCAACTTAATTGACACGTAATATGTGTATGCTGTCTCGAAAAAATACTGTCATATATTATCATAAACGGTTGTCAATAGTTTTACTGCCTCTGTCATTTTATTAAAAAGCTACAAATAAGGCAAATTTTTTTTCACAATGTTATTAAAGTACGAACGGTATTGTCATGAATTGTCATAAAACTTTATCAATAATTTGCCTATATATGTCATTTAATTGGGCGTACTAAAAACCTCATATTTTAAATTAATATTATTTATATTATTTTATTTTTAAATGACTCGAAAGGTATTGCCATATAATGCCTCAAAAACCTTTTCAATAGCTTGACTGCTTCTGTCATTAAGTTTAAGATACTGAAAACCCTAAATAATAATTGAACTGCTTCTGGATTTTTATTATTTTACTAATAAAGATTGAAACTTATTATAATATATTAGAATAAACTCTTGAAAAAAGCTTGACAGCTTCTGTCATTGTTTTTGGCATAATACCACCTAATCATTGAACTGTATCTATGGGCAAACATTTATAGCGAATACGCATATTTACGATGTTACCGTGTTTAAGTTACAATACATGATTATTTCGCTCGGAGCTAAAATTTTAAGCCAAGACTATGTAAGGAAATTTAAATTAACATGTCGCCTTATGTATATCTGTCACTGGCTCAACATCGCTTCTTTCAGTGCAAGTAAACTTTGTTATGGCTTTTTATGAGAATTGCGGTTTATTTATCTAGGATTTGGTTTATAAAGCGCTCAGTAGAAAACTAAGTGTAATATATGATTTTAATTAGGCCTGTTAGATGTTTGGGCTAGGCTCTTCTTTTGGTATAAATCTTGAAATTTTCGAAGTACATAGTAGAGAATTTTTCAAAGTTAATAATTCAAAATTAAAATTTTTATGAGTACATACATTAGAGAATTTATAATCAAGTCAAAATATTTTATGATGAGTTGCAAAAACAAATATAATAAAAAAAAAAACCAAGGTTGCATCGAAGCTATAATAATACCATTCACAAATAAAAAAAAATTTCATATAAGAATTTAATTTAATTGTTCAGTTTGTATGGCAGCTACATGAAATAGTAGTCCGATATCGGCGGTTCCGACATATAAGTGGTTTCTTAAGGAGAAAAGGACGTGTGCGAAATTTCGTATAGAAATCTCAAAAACTGAGGGACTAGTTTAAGTATAACAAACAAACGAACAGACGGACATGGCTAAAACGAATTAGCTTGTCACGCTGTTTATTTATATATATATATATTTTATAGGGGCTCCGACGTTTCCTTGAGGATATAAAAAATTAACACAAGGTGGAGCCACAGACCTCATCAGAACTAATCGCTTTTTAGAAACAAAAAATAAATGTTTAAATAAAATATTTCGAAAATAATTTCCAACACAACCCACTGTTTTAATTGCAGCGTACAGTAGCAGTTATTAAATAGCCTCAAGCCAATACATTTACCAAGCTCTGTAGCTCCAATTGTGGTTGAGTGTGAGCTACAGTCTTTCCAGTAGTAGAACCCGTCCACTTCCCCTAACATGCTGCACCATTAGCTCAATTCTACTCAATTTCACTTTTGCTGTAACTAACACTTTCAACGCTTTCCCTCTCGCTTTTGATTGCCAATTAAATTGTCGTTAATTAAAAATTATGTTCACTCCTCGGAAAAAGATAATAAATTTTCAATATTAAACCAAGGCTGAAAGGCAAAGGCAAAAGTAAACTAGTGTCTATGTACGTGCCGGCAATGCTAAGATAAACTGTAATATAACATAACTACAAACTAACATTTATGTGGCAACACCTACCCATACTTACATACGAGTTAGGAACACCTTCTCACTTGTACCCAAGCCACTGGGTAATTCAATGCTGCTTAATGTCAGCGGGGTCCTTTCGCCTTGCGTAATATTATCGAAACTGTTTCCTTTCATGTGTATATATGTACATATGTGTGTATTTGTACATTCAATTCTTTACCTTTATTGGTAGCGGCATTACGCTTCAATAAAGTGAAAAATTGTTATTGTTATTGCTAATGTCAGTTTTGCTTTTGTTTACTCATATTGTTCTGACACTGTTGTGATTTCTCGGTGCTGGTGAATGAGTGAGAAAATTAGTTTCCGCTTAAACAATTATTATCTATAGGAATATACAAGTATATATACAATATGTATATAAAAGTAATTGATGCTTTCATCTTTTCTAGTTGTTTGGTCAAGAGCATCTCCACCCATTTGTGGCGTGTGGATTGATGTTATTTTTCGCATAAAAGATAATACAAGTATCAAGTCGTCCCCAAATGACTGATAAAACTGTTTAGTTGCTTCTTCATATCAAAAATATATATCAGAAGACTAAAACTATTAAAGCAAATTTCTTATATAATTTTAATTTTTTATCAAAGCCGTTATTTATACTCACAAACTACCGTTTACTGATCAAACAGTCAACACACAATGCTGCGACGACCACATAAATAGTTATATAGCTGTAAAACAATTAGCGCAACTTTTATGGTAACCTCTTCGATGAAATCACTGAACTCTGTAAAAAATCATTATACTTTCACATTAATAAATAATAATTTAATAAATCATATAATATTTAAATTATATCGAAAATATTATACAATAATTTATACATACATAACGGAGAACATATTCAGATTTATTGTTATTTAATCACTCTTCTTCCCGGTGACTTAAGAGTTCACAGACAATGACTACCTGCATTAATTCTTATACATAATAAATTAAATGGGGCTTTAGGACCAATACTAGTTAGAATAAGAGGTAAGCAAATAGTGGTATTTTTAATAGTGGTATTGCTTTTAAACATGTCTAACTTTGGTGAACGTAAACTCCACTTACTCTTAACTATTAAAATAATGATTCTTTATATTAAAAAATGTCCCAAATTCCGAAAGCAATTTTTAATGGGGAAGTTTCTCCAATTAAAACTCCTTGAACGTGTTGTCTCAAGAGGAAATTATATTGACTGTTACTTCAGAATTTACACTATCTGACTTTGTTTTGTGGGTTTATTTGAAAAGCAAAGTGTGCTGCAGCAAATCTCGGAGCATTAGTGAGCTCACAGAGGTCATTCGGACCGAGTTGCTTGCAAATACAAGTATAGTGGCTAAACCGAGTGAAATAAGCTAATTTTTCTGTGGTCAATAAGGATGCTCTCTAGATTGATGTTGTATTGAAAAATTAAATCAAAGATATTATAAAGCGCCAAGTTGAATTAAATATCTCAAATATAAAGTTTTCCATTGTTTATATACTATTATTAAACAAGGAAAACTTTGTATATAAACTAATCAGAAGTAAAAATGTCCTTGCAAATTATTTTAGTCTAAGTAGTCAAAGTTCATGATTCTGTCCTCCATATACCAGTGTGTCTGTTAACTCTATTCGTCAAAGAGTTCAGAAATGCATAGGAAGACGGAGCGTATGAGTAACATTTTATTCAAATGTCATTGATATATGATCAATTATGCATTGCACAATAAAGCTCAATATATTTTAGTAAGAAAAAAGAAATAATAAAAAAATAAGTATTGTTGCCGTAAAAATATTTATTGCCATAAAATTAAAATTAGTTACCGTCACCAATATCACTTTGGTGCTGAAATCTAGCCAAAAAACATAAGTTCACTAATATTTAAGTATTACATTAGAATAATGCAAATAATAATAGTACACCACACAAATGCCAAATTGTGCAAGCCAAGTACTACAATGAGCAAAAAGCACCACCGCCTGCAAATGACAGCTACAATGATGAGCAAATGAAGCAGCGCTTTCTTACGCTTTTGATATGAAGATGCTGCCTACAGCCAAAATATTTGCGGCTTTTGTGTTGGATGCCTGCCAACTGACAGCATATAAGCAAAAAAACAAAAACAAAAGAAATCTGAAACACAAACAATAAGAAGCTAAACCAAAAAAAAGGAGTATAAATAAAGCAAAAGACGCAAAAACAAAAACAAATGGAAGCTAAAAACCGGCGAAGCATAACTGCTTTTGAAGGACACAGCAGCATGTCCAGCTGGGCAACGCAAAAAGCTTACAAAATGCGTGAGCAGTTACTAAGCTGCATTCACACCGAATCTAAGCCGATCAACGGGAACTGTATGTGTAAGTATTACATACAAAAAATTTGCACTGCACTGGCGCAGAAAGAGCCTTTCATCCTATTCCCTATTCAAGCGAGGTGTGGACAATCGTTCAACACTTCTGCTAAATTCTGCCGACTGCCAACTGCAAGACAACGGCGCGTGGAAGAACTAGCAAACGAAAAAAAGTTAAATGCATATTGGGTTTCCAAGAAGCGAATACTTAGTGTACCGTAAACAAGCAGCAAGTGGCAGTGGAAGCAAGAAAAACCTGGCGAAGGCGACACTGGAATCGCAAGGCACTGTGTATGAACAGTTTTCGCTTACTTTTACTATTTACCGCAATTTTTTTGCGTTTTCGCTGGTTTTGATGTGGCGCGTGTTTGGCTGCCAACTGCGGTTGCCCGCGCACTCACACACATATAAGCACACATGTTCATGGCTGCCGCATGGCACAGCTATGTGTACGTTGCACGTCGCACGTCGCACGTTTAAATGCACACTGGTTAAGGGCGCAACGTTGCGAATGATTGCTTTGATGGCGTTAAAAATGGTGTGCTAAATGAAAATGGTGTCGCTGCTGTTAGCGATGGCGACAATCTTACTGCTGCTGGCATTCCAGCATACTTATTTGGTGTGCTGCTGACGGTAACACTGATTGTATGAAACTATGTGTAAGAGTAACTATGTGCAAGTACGGCGTTTAACTTGTTGTATTTGCATATTTTGTTTGGCGTTTTTTCGCTACTCTCTCTTCTTTTGATTGTGATTTTAGGGGTTTGAATGTTTTGTTTTAAAATTTGTATGTGGTACAATTTGAGTTTCTAAGTGAAATTGAAATTTTATTTGTTTAAACAAGCGTCCATTAAACAGTACAAAGAATACTTGATAAGAAAACTTGTAAGTATTATTGGCATGTAGTTTGCTAAACTTTCTTCCAAATGGTATTATTGATATTCAAATATTTGATCGTTGTAATTATTTAAAGTAATTATTTCCAAGTGAAAACGTTAACTTTGGCCGTACCGGAGCTATTATATATTTCACAAATAAAAGTAATATGACTTTGATCAATCAGTTTGTATGGCAGCTATATGCTATAGTGATTCGATCTGAACAATACGTTCGTATTTTAGCCTTGCCTTGAGTAATAATCAATGCCAAATTGTCTTAAAGATAATTTCACACATAAAATAAGTAAGGAAGGACTAAGCTCAGGTGTAAACGAACATTTTATACTCTTGCAACTTGCACGGATCCAAGCCGGGTAAATACCTTCAAGTGTTGGCAAAAGAATAAGAAAAATTCAACATTCATGGTTTAACGCACTCGGTTTCGTCGAATCAAATTTATATCTTATTAACTTACCATATATCATAGGTCATAGGCTAAACTAATATTATAACTATTTTTTAAATCCCGTTAGTGAAAATTATATTATAAATATATTCTTTAAATAGGATGTATCTGACATAAACACAACCCAAGAGGCTAAAATAAATATATTGAGTTGATGACGTATATAATGTACCATACATGAGAGATAGGGGTAGTATTGACCCGATTTGATTAATTTTTGCCATCACCACATATTATTAACAAAAAAAACATGCTCTCTGAGTTACATAAAGATTCCTCACATACGTATAATATGTAACGAGTAATGTCGAACGGATATTAGAATATCCTGATATTAGTTATATAGAGGATAGGGGAAGAAAAGGAAATTCTCTGAATTATTAAAATATATCTCGCAGATTGACCGATATTTTCGGTAAAAAAGTCAACTATAGGCATTGGGGTCCACATATTCGATACCTAAAATCTTGAATAGTTTTCGTTTAATTTGGACAAATTTTGATCACGAGGTGGTACACTTCGAAGGCCCTATTCGTGCAAGATTTTATCTTGTTATATTCATTGGTGCTTGATTTGTACACTGAAAAGTGAAAGAATCTAATGGAATTTAAAATTGTGTTATATGGGAAGTAGGCGCGTTTGTAGTCCGATTTCCTCCATACAGAAATATTAGAATAATATTACGTACTGAATTTTGTGAAATCGGTTGAGCAGGCCCCGGGATATGGGGCCCATATTCAAACTGTCGGTAAGAGTGCTAAAAAGATTGATTCTTAGCGAATTTGGTTATTATAGCTTTAGCGGTTAAGGAGATATGTACATTAAACATATTAGAAGAGAGGGGCCACGCCCAATTACTCGAAAAATTTTAAACTGCAGATGCCCCTCCCAAATGCGATTGATTTGTTATACCAAATAACAGTTTTGTATTTTATTGTGGAGCTTATTGTAGTTATAACAATTTATTGGTTTTCGATTAATGGCGTTTTGTGGGCGAAGCAATGGTTCGATTACGATCATATACAAAACCCTACAATGGTGCTAAGAAACATATGTACCTAGTTTCATTGCGATATCTTAATTTTTATTCAAGTTACTACTTGCATGGACGGTCGCACAGACAGACAGTCACCCGAATTTCAACTCATCTCTTCATTGTGATCACTTATGTATATGGTTTATAACGCATCTAACTCGATTAGTTTAAGGTGATACAAACAACCCTTAGGTGAACAAAGCTATTATACTATGTAGCAACTTATTGCAAGAGTATAAAAATTTGTGCAGATATCATAGAAATATTAAAGATTTTGAGATACTTGCACCGTTAAGCTTTTTTTATGGATCAGACTGGCTTTGGTGTTGGTTGAGAAATGCTACCAGATATTGTTTTATAATTTAAAGCTGTTGCATTACTTAAGCATCTCTTTAAATAAAGAGCTTTATGCACTCTTTACAAAACTTCTGTTTGATATCGAATAAATAAAAGCTGAGACTACTAAAATCCATCAAGGGTTACACAGTATTTACCATGTACTTGTATGTACAAATTTAGATTTTTGGCCAATTATCTACAAAATTTATGCGCTAATGGAACACATTTCACTACAAAGGAGTAGGCGGCTTTACTTTTTGGCTTCTTATAAAAAGTATTTAAAATATTATGCTAGATACGAGTAGAGTTAGTAAAGTTAATACGTAATTTCAGTTATATAGATGGTACATATACCTTGTCAACACATGCGCTTTGTGCGCCGTCACAGGTCTTCACCCGCCAATATTTCATAATCCATGCCGTAAGTCATGGCTGCCAAAAATTATATCACGTACAGAAAGCCTGAGGCTTGAAGATGATGGCTTACAAGTAAATGCGTAAGCTTGTTTGTACATTATATAATATGTGGAAGTGTAAGTACTTGTATGTGTGAAACGCACATAATTGCCTGTCGTCTTGCGAGAGACGCCTATAAATTTACCTGCAAATGACAGTTGATTTTCAAATTGTTTACATACTTAACCAGATGGTGCGCACATACAAAGCTATGTACCTACATAAGTCATCACTTGCCCGTGACAGCAGCCAATCCAATCTGTTTAACGGTACAGGTTACGATTACGCACATTAAATGTCGGACACATGTCATTGCCACAGCCTGTAGCTGGCGCCGAAAGCAGCTAACGGAGCTGGCTGTTGGTAGAAATTGCTGCAATCCGATCAGCGGTCGATACGCTGTGGCTTTTATTGCACTGCCATCATATTCGTAGCTAAATGTTGTTGTTACATTTAAATCGAAGGTAACCAACGATGCCTCCATCAGCAAGTTGACATTTAATTTTCTGGTTAAATTATATCTACAAAAATTCCCACATACACAGATGTATGGCGTGCAAACACGAACATGTGTATGTATATGTATAGATGGAAATGTGTTATAATAAATCATAAGTGCTTGCGTTGGTTATCAGCGCTCTGTGTAGTCGCCACTCAAGCTAAAGTGGTCAATAACGTTGCTCATCATTCTCATGTCTGTATAATCGCTGATACTTATAATAAATTATGTTGAAATATGTGCATTGGCACGTATGTATGTGGAAAATTATTAGCTCCGAGTGTCGTTAGTTTTAATAGAGAATACAGCTAAACGCTGAGTGTTACAAGCCCATTTGTAATATGTAAAGAATATATGCTTACAGTTTCAATAGATTTGTTGTTTTCCAAAAAAGCTTATATTGTAAAACTTTTTCAGTATTGATAACGAAAAGAAAGTATATGGTACTTTGATTTTCTGAAGTAAATTTTATAAACTTATTTCGCTGATAGGAACCTTTACTAAGCCGAAGCCTATAAACAGAAGATACTATATATACCATCTGATCAAATATGATCCGGACTGACAAAAATAAATTTAATTTAACCTTCATTATCGCATTCAAAATAAGCTACTGAGCCAATACAAGCATTCCAATGCTTAATCATATACCATACACCATACACCTATTTAAGCCTCGCCTGGGATGGCCTTCACCGCTACGCTAGATTGTTGAACAGTTTCGACGCCATATTCACAAATCCACCTCCCGTCACTAGTAATGTTGTGTTTGATGAATGTAAAGTTCTAAGCAACGTTTTCAAGCAACTCTTTCGCGACCTCTACTTGGCGTCGTTTATGCAAAAGAGTCAGCTCTCTTGGTACGAATCTGGCATTGAAACGCTTCATACCCAAAACGTTAACCAAAATTTGTTGAGTCGATCCATAAGCGATGTTTAGATCCTCCGCTATCTCTCTGATGCCAA
Source organism: Bactrocera oleae (assembly GCF_042242935.1). NCBI lineage: Eukaryota > Metazoa > Arthropoda > Insecta > Diptera > Tephritidae > Bactrocera > Bactrocera oleae. The sequence goes on along the minus strand of NC_091540.1, from coordinate 14,802,931 downwards.
CACGACAATTTTCAAGCACTGTTTTTCAACCTTTAGGTAGAAATATGTTTGCATAAATGAGTCGGTATAATAACACTTCTTTGTATTTTAACTCGCGAAATCCTACCGAATACTCCTTGCAGTTTGAATTCACTTTCCCAATAATTAAATAAACAAATCGGCCGGGAACGAAAATAATTTGATGTGGTTTTAATAACACTCTGCTAGAGAAATACTTTTCTGACTAAAATTATGCTGATAATTGCGCTCTCAGTATTTCTCTTTCCATTCATATGTGTTGTAACTTAATAAGCGATTTGAGCGGATTTTACTGACGGATTTTGATGAACTAAGCTGCTAATGGAAAAACCTACATGATTTAAAAGAGAAATATAATATACCATAAAAATTATGTTAGAGTGAACAGTCGTTAAAAAAAAATCATTTCGTAAAATGACTTTGACCAGGTTTTGAACCAATCCGACGGTGGGTGGGTTCAAAACTCTAGTCGCTAATCAAAAACATATCTAGGAAAAAGCACTTGTAATGTCTGCAATTGTTTCCACTCACCATAAATCAATAAACAACTTTTTTGAAATTTTTTTTTTTAGCTCTCCCGCTGCTCTTCTCTTCATTGAAATTCAAATAATGTTTTAAAAACTTTTGACAAGTTCATTTACATTGTGAAAGTATTCTGCAAGCGAAATGCTGCGTTATTTACTTTTTTTTGCCACCATTCGATCAGCCTTTGTACAACAACAGCATACTCATTCGTTGAATTATGTGAGTCTATTGTTTTGAAGGATAATTAGTATCGAAGACTTTTGGCGAATACTCAAACCTTAGCATTCGAAAATAATGAAAACAATTTCGCAGAAAGAAAAAATTTTTGAATTTGCATAGGTACATTATTTGTACAGGGCAAAAGGCAAAAGTTAAGTGCAGCAAATGACTGACGAAAAGTAGAGAGTAGAATAAAACTTTTAATGGTAAATTTGTAGCAAATAAATTAAAATTAATTTGCAAGCAAAAAAGTTTCGCGTATTTTTTGGAAGAGAAGAATTACGACAACAATGATTGCATATTGAGTTTGTAGCTAGAAAAAAGTGAGTTTGACAAAAATACAAGCGCGTTGGGTTTGTTCACCTAACGGTTGCTGGCGACAGCATGAAATAAATCGAGAAAGGTTTGGGGTTATGTACTTCAAAATAATCAGAATAATGAGACAAATAGATTGTGTGATATGGGTAAACATTTAAATGTTTCTTGATAAAATTAAATGTTGTTGGTAAGTCAAACTCAGTGCAGGTTTGGTTTTAAAATTACTAAAAGTTAGGTGTGGCACGGCCCATTAAACGCATGTGGTATCTCCTACACGATATGAGCTTTTCTAACGAAACTCAGTGGAAATCCGATAACGAGAAATAAATTCGGTAATAGCTACATTCAATTTACTTATAACGGCTGTCTCTGAAACTACTAAAATACTGACAAATATCAAAAAATAGTGCTAAAAACTTAAGATTACTATGGAGGGCTTATGTATGAGGAATTTTAAAAATCGGTGTGCGGCGCCACTAACTTTTTATATTCTTGGAACCTATTACTAAAGAGTACAATAGTTTTGTCCACCTAACGGTTGTTTGTATCACCTAAATCTAATCGAGATAGATATAGGGTTATTATATTATATATATTAATATAGGCTCGACTCGGCGCACAGTTCGTTAAGTTTTGCTTGCTTACTTTAAATAAGATACGCGAGAACTTCAAGATGAAGAAGAAATTCTAATAGATTCCGCTTCGCTTGCCATATATGGATCTGTGTAGGATGGCATCAATAGAAATTAGAACAAGTAAGGCAGGGCTAAGTTTGGCTGTAACCGCAAATTTTATACGCTTGATATTTTCAAAGATCAAAGCCGAAGAAATACTTTTAAGGGTTGGAAACACTTTACAAGTATATAAAAAAATGTTGTAAAAATAATGCAACATCCATTGTTTGACGAAATCGTGAATGCATTACAATCAAATTAGTGTCTTATTAACGTATATTATATTTGATATCCCAGAGAACTGTGTTAGCAGACATGCCAGTAGACTAGGAACGCCATATAAGGACTATTGTAGAAGCTGTCATGAGGTAGAAGAGGAGGGAACCATTCAAAATCTGCTATGCGATTGTAGAGCTCTCTATGGGAAAATAATCGCAACCATCGGTCGAAGGTTTCTTGTCGACGCCTCGGAGATTGCACAGATAAAACTTGACCAATAGAGTGAGGGGACTTTGGTCTCGGTGGTTTAACAATAGGCCTCCGAAAGGCCTAGACGTGTCGCAAGACAGTCTATCTACCTACCTACCTAACGTATATTATAGCTCACAGACTAAATAAGTTTTATTACTATATTTTACTTCCCGTCAGCAAAAATTATAATAAAATCACTTTCAAGTGAGATATATCTGACATAAACTTAACCGAAGAGGCTAAAATTAATATATTGAGTTGATGTGCAAAACGTCAACCAGAAGATCGGAATCGATGATATTAAGGATACGAGACTAAGCCCAAAGTATACACCAACTCCATTCATGCTCAGAGCCAAACCACATAGCTTTTATGAAAATTTTTCCACTTAATTTCACTAAAATATCAGACATTTTGACCAACCATAACGGTTTAAAGACAGATGGGTAGTCGGAAATCAGTATATAGGATATATATAGTATATCCAATATTATACGTTCAGTTAATTTTACTAAGGCAAGCCGGAAGTTCAAAAATATTTCTATTAGATAATTTTACCGTACTGCCATATTATTATAAGAAAAGGATTCTCTCCATTTCACAGATTGGCCGATATTTTCGATAAAAAGTTCGCAATAGGAACCGGGGTCCACATATTCAGTATCTGGGGGCTTGAAGGTGGCACAACTCAAAGGTACTATTCGCCAAAGTTTTATCTAAATACATTGATTGCTTCTTGATTTTTATACTGGAAAGTGAAAGAATGAGTTGGAATTTAAATTTGTGTTACATGAGAAGTAGGTGTCACACTGTAATATATAAATGTCAAGATAATATTACCTAGCGAATTTGGTTGAAATCTGTAAATTTATTCAAATATAACCCAATATGTAAAAAGAGTCGAACAAATAAGAATGAAAAAAAGTGTATATGTTTCTTAAGTAACTAAGTAAACGCATAACCATCGTGAGAAGTTTGATCTCCATATGTCAATTAGTGTTTGTCCGGCGTTTCTTACCAAAGAAAAAAATTAACAAAGAGTTTATATGACAATTTGTGTTTGCAATGAAATCACGGCTACGGAATGGTTTGAAAAATTTCTCAGAAGTGTTTTTTGAGTCTGCTATCGATATGTCGTATGGTTGGACTCAACGCATTTTGGTTAATGTTTTGGGTCCGAATGATTGGATCTGATTCAGCTCTGAAAGTTATGTCTACTGTCTATAAAAATGTAAATCAGGTTAGGTTATAACTCGCACCTTGCGCTCTACTTCATACAGACGAAACTGTGATTCAAACCGTATTGAGCATAGAAAGAATTCACTCTTATGTTTACCCAATCATATGCAAAAACAACTAAGAAGATTAACGCAAAACAACAGAATAATGCAATAGCAGCAGAGCACTGAAACTCATCACTCACATTGAGAAAAAATATTTGCTCTTTTGACTTTCAAATTGCTAGTTTTGCCTTGGCAACTATTTAACGAATCACATAGCTGTGACGATGATAAGAAATGTGGCAATGTTTGCCTGTTCTGAATCAACTGATTGACTTCCTTTGAACGTAAAAATGCGATTATTTTGCAGCTGCAGCAATTCTTTTTGTCTTCGTATGGGAGAGTCATTTGAGTGAGAAGCGAAGCTGTTTGATAAACACGGAAGAAGGAAAATTCAGTAATCCTATTGCGAGACATTGCGAGAATTTTTAATTTCTATAAAAGAGCAACAAATCTTTAATAGTCAATATTTCCATTCCCATTTGTTTATTTAAATTAGAATTATAATTTTGTGGTATGTGTTCCTAGTTGGATAACATTGCTATGAAGACCCGTCTGTCTGAACAATGCGGAGCAGACATTGCTATACCTTTTCCCTCTGAGTTAGGGCTAAATTGGAAAGTATGCAAACTTTCACTCTACTCCTTGAAAGGACTTCATATTTCAAATTACTAACTAAGTTTAAGTAATTCTCGAAAAGCTTCCTCGTCGATGCACAGAAATAAATTCTGGATGCAAATTCTGTAGATCAGCCGTCGTATGTTTGGCAGATTTTTTCCAGCAATATTCCTCTTCAACTTGTGATATATTATGTGAACAAGCCCTACCCTGGAATCTATTTTTATGATCGAGTAAATACATATGTTCCCTTACTTCTGGGCTTACCTTTATTGACTTATTGCTAATACATGTTTACAAATCGTCACAAACTCGTAACATCATAAGGAGGCCAGTTCTTCTCTACTTCGTTTTTCCAAAGCAGTATGATATTAAAGTTGGAATATCTGCTTCCCTTCGAACAACATGTTGAGAAAAAAATTGATAACCAAAGACTTGTCAGAGTCAACATCAAGAGGCGCAGCATACAAAGAAAAAATCTTTAAAGGTAACTAAATTTTTCGTAGAACCTTTATCTGGAACTAAACATTTGAATTTCGATAGACAGAGGGATAAGTGTGCTCCAGAGAGCATAGAAACCTTGTTCCTATAGAGCTTTTTCCTCTCCTTCTTCGTTCGGAAGATAATAATAATCAAATCATACCTTCGCGGCCTTTACGGCATAAATAATACCTTTCTAAAGATGTAACGGATTTGATTAAGCTCTGGTCTTTCTGGTTTTCACTTTCAATGGCAGATGAAATGGCCATTTTACAGACTTAATCGATATCTATGTATTTGTTGACTTTCTGACTTATATTTAGTCCAGATTTAGGGTAAATTTGGAATAAAATATAATCGGTAGGGCTGCGCTGAGACTATTAACCAGAAAACAGTTTAAGGTTTGTTTGAAATAATATATATGAAAACCAATCCTTATTTAGATTTTTGCATTGCCGAATATGATCAGAAAGAACTAATCTAAATCATTTCGTTGACTTCAGTCTCTATTCCTTCTTAAGTGAAATTTTATAGGTATTACCAAAAGAAAAAACCACCAGTAAGGTTGGGAATGCATAACTTGGAAGCTGGAGCTTTCAGAGCAGTTTGCGAACCAATGCTTATATGAAAAGTCTAGATGAATATATAAATTTACTATTTAACTCTTTTGAGTTCTTCAGAATCCAAAGTGGGTACCAAGTCTTTATGGCAAACAGGGTGATAGTCAAGCTTGCTAACCCGGAAAAAGACGAAAATTCTCTTTAATAAATAATGTTGAATAAATAAGCAGTACGATAGCTCGACAGTCGCTGAAAGAAAGATGAATCTATCCCAACAATATTCCTTCCTCTTGCCTCTGCCGAAAGAAAGATACTAAAAGATTGAAGTCACTCTTGGACCCATGCCCAAGTTTTATTAAAAAAGAACGATGATGTTTTTCGAGCAGAATACTCTTAAAGATCATTTCCAGTCTATTACGAATTGATCTTGTCGTGAATTGTCACTGAACAATATTTCGTTTTAAAGTTCTTTCTGGTCTAGCAAAGTTTTACTTTTGAGGTAACAGTAAGTACCGCAGAGAGACTATAAAATACCCAGAATATAAGACATAGTTCTAGGATGACCCTTACATTTGTAGGGCGTCCTATGTCAGATAAGCCCCGATGTCATTGAACTTTTGCATGACAAATTTTGTATTTGTGTTATCTACCACCGATGTTAATTGGCTGACGTTTGTTTTATATCAGGAGCCGTAAAGTACGGATCCTATGTTAAAAACCCCAGAACAGCATTTTAAGCTGTTAAGACGAGTATTAATGATCTAGAGTTTAGAGAAAAACACGTTGCTCAAGGTCATGTAAAACTGTGTATCACCCCTAACTCGTCCCTCACTTTCTGAGCTAACGATCTGAAATTTTGCACACATCATTTCCTCTACAAGAAGCTGCTCATTAGCCGGAACCACCGATGTATGAACACTATAGCATGTAGTTCCTATTCAAAATGAGCGATCAAACTCAATTCCTTGTATGAAGAACTTTTTTATTTGAAGTAGTATCTTTACGAAATTCTACATGCATTATTGTTTAAAGCAATGTTACAATGTCCAAGCAAATAGTTCAGATCGGACCACTATAGCATATAGCTGCTACTCAAACTGTACGATCACAATCAACATAGAGATTTTTTTATACTATTCTATGCTATAGGAAATGCAACTGTAATCTTCCCGAAGTAATCGATTTTTTTTTAAACTCTTAAATAGAAATCACTGTATGAACCACCCTGTATTATTTATAAGTTCAATAGCTGCTGCACAAAACTTTTCTAATTCACATCTTTTTCACATTCCCATCAGTTATCACCGGATATGAAGTCGGAATCGTAACCGAACACAAGCAAAATACTTCAGTTGGCTTTGTTTTCACTTCCTTGCAATGATTTCAAGCTCAGCACGTGTGTGTGTATGCATATGCTCATATATGACTGCCTAATCCTGAGCATATTAAATCCTTTATGCTTAGTATTAAGAATATGCCAACTTCTTCTACACACACACACACAAACAAACAAACATATTTGAGAGTTTATATTGTGTGTCTTCACAATGCCGTTATGTCTCCTTTGTGTCAATCCTTTGTCCTATTGCACTCAAACTTGACGTTCCTCATCGCTGCCTTGTAATTGCACGTTGTTTTTGTTGTTATTCAAATTTCAATCATTCACTATATCCTTGTTTGTTGCATTGTCACGACTAGAACTCCTACAAGATTTCGCCTCACTGCATTATTATGGTTTTTACATGCATATAGACACACAAAACCACACACACATACACATATGGTACATACATTCACATCATATGTTGATTAAAATTTAAAGTGAATTTGCTTTTGTATTTTCCAATTTTTTAGTTTTATTCTTTGTTCTTCATTATTCCTCGGCTGATATTATATTTTGCTTTGTTTTGCATGGCATATCATGCGGAAGTAATCTGGCGGTATGTTATGTATGAAGGCGTAAAAAAAAATATGAAACATCTGAGATTTCTAGGGTGGATAAGAAAACGTATTGAGGGAACACGTTGTAATATTTGTAAGAGCGAAGTATATGAGAAAAGTGAAGAAACTAGTTAATTGAAAGTAATGCGGAAGCATATTTTTGATTTGGTTGTAGATTTGACGAGCTTTGCAAGGAATATATTTTTCTATACAAAAGCTTACAAGCAGCTTTCGCTTAAAAGGTGTTAAGGCAGGTGTAATGAAGAAGTGGGAGATCCATACCAACACAGATCGTAAGAAAGTTTACTCTCTCTCACATCTTCCTCCAACTACTCTTCGTCTAGTATTTGCTGAACATTTTGCAGTAACTACGTTATGTCAGCGATTTTTTAACGAAGCTTTATTAGAGCTTTCAGTACCACCTCGCATTCACTAAAATAAATATGGTATGGGAACTTTATTCTTAGTAAGAATAGATGACTAAAGAGCAGACTAACTAAATACTCTCAGGAGAAAAAGCAGGAATCACAGCCTTTTCTAGACGATAATAATGGTCAAACACAGTTAGAGGCAGAACTGTTTGCCTATGTACCATAGATCTGAACAAAAGCGACTTTAGGGTTAGAAAATCAGAAGTAGTACTTTTACTTAGTACTACATATTATACTATATGGAGTGAAATCAGCCGAACGTTTCAAATTCTTGGATATCAGTTACATGCGAGCTAAGGCAAGTTTTCACCCGATTTTATCCACTTTAGGCAGAAAGATACATTATTTGATATTCATTGGTGCTTGATTTGTGTTATATGGAAAGAGTGCGAGGTTATAATACGATTTTAACTATTTTCACACTATCGGTAGGGATTCTTAAACAATCTGTCTGAAACGAATTTGGTTATTGTAGCTTAAGTGGTTTAGGAGATACTTATATACATTAAACTTATTAGAGAGCTGCGCCACACCCGCTTTTTCAAAATCTTTAGCACATAAATTAAATTACAGTTTTATATCTTAATTTAGTGCTCAGTTATGAAAATACCACAGATTTTCGATTAATGGCGTTTTATGGGCGTGGCAGTGGGCCGATTACACCCATCTACGAACTCCCCTCACTTTTTTGTCAAAGAACGCATGTACCAAGTTTCATTAAGATATCTCAATTTTTTACGCAAGTTACTACTTGCTCCGACAGACAGACAGATAGACCGACGAACAGACAGTCACTCTGATTTCAGTTCGTCTCGTCATCCTGATCATTTATATATCTATAACGCTATATCTTACTCGATTATTTTTAGATGACACAAATAACCGTTAGGTGAACAAAACTATTATATGTACTCTGTAGCAACATGGTGCAAGAGTATAAAAAAGAAATTAAATTTTTTTAGAAAACTGGGTCGGCACATGTTTCCACGCCCTTTAAATGTTTTATACAACTTAAAAATTTTATAGTGATTTAATTGTTTATTGATCTCCAATAAAAGTATTTTTTATTATATCAGAGAGTTGCCACGTTATATGAAATAAAAGTTATTTATAAATAAAGTTAATGTTGGGAGTTTATTAGAAAACGGAAAAAAATAATAAAAAAATATTGTTAATTTTTATTTTTTTAGTACTTAATTACTTATATTATATAATAATTCTTTACTTCACGTGTACGGCAAAACATTTGCCAGCGCCCAATAACTAGATAGCCGCCTTAATAGAAGCGGCATTAGTCTGCCAGCAAGTAGTTAGTTCACTTCTAAGTTCGGCACGCGCCGTTAGCAACATATGGCTCTAATTGTACTCGCACAGTTTGGCTTTAGCAATTTTATTCCCATTACATTTATGTTATGTTATGCCTCCACTCCGATTTATGTTATGGTGACCTTCCTTGCGATGGACTTGCAGAGAATAACAATTTAATTAACATAAACGATTAACGACAAAACGCTAACTTAATTGGTCCAGCTAATCAGAGTGAACGAAACAAAGATGAACATGATAGTGTTGTCCCAGTGGAGCATATAGCACCTTGGCATATGTTGAACTTGGCGCGTTGGCGTGTGGACTTTCGTACAGCGGAAGTTGGTGGCAGCAAACTTGTTGGAACGATTCACTAAGGCGAACCGATTTCCGATTTCACGAATTTTTAAACTTAGAGAAATTAGTATTAGTTAAACAAGTCTACAAATTGCTAAAAATTCATTTAAAATTTTAAGAAATAAGGAAAAGGAAGTGAATTAATAACGGAATTAGAAAAGACATCATAAACACAGGGTGTTTCAGATGATATATATCCATTTCTCTAAATAAACATTTAAAGATTTTCTATTTTTATAACAACAAATTATTCTAAAGATGTAAAAAAATATTAAATCTTAGAAAATTGCTTAATAATATTTTTAAAATTTAATATATTGTATTACATGTTATTAACAAGTACGCATATTTTGCTGTTGTACAACACTACCGCCTCTATTTGAGCTCACAGCTGTCAAACAAACCAATGATTCATAACATAAAATTAAAAAACTACAATATTATCAATACTGCGAAATTAAACAAATTTGGCGTAAAATATTCATAAATACCATTTAAACTACAGCAAAAACACTTTTAATTAACTAAGTTTACTTGTGCAGTTTTTCATTTGTATAAAGGCCATCAAACTGGGTAACGAAATGTCAACTTCATCCATGGAAAGTAAGTAACAGTAACCCACAATACCAAGAATTTATCTGTGGTACTGTAATTTATACCTTTTAACTATTGCAGAACACCTCTTCAATTTAAAATTTGCTGTTAAGGAGTTGGAGCGCAATTCGAAAAAATGTGAAAAAGAGGAGAAGCTTGAAAAGGTGAAAGCAAAGAAAGCCATACAGAAGGGTAACATGGATGTAGCCCGTATACATGCGGAAAATGCAATAAGACAAAAAAATCAAGCAGTCAATTATTTACGTATGAGTGCACGTGTAGATGCAGTTGCAAGCCGTGTGCAATCAGCGCTAACTACACGTAAGGTAACAAGTTCAATGGCTGGCGTTGTTAAGGCAATGGATGCCGCCATGAAAGGTATGAATTTGGAGAAAATCTCCTCATTGATGGAGAAATTCGAATCACAATTTGAAGACTTGGATGTACAAAGTTCGGTTATGGAGAATACCATGTCGGACACAACTACAACTTCAGTACCTCAAGGAGATGTTGATAACCTACTACAACAGGTGGCAGATGAGGCTGGGTAAGAAGCTTATATATTAAATAACGCGAAATAATACTGTTATTTATCCTATTTATATTGTGCAGCTTGGAGTTAAATATGGAATTGCCCAGTGGTGTACAGAGCTCTACTATTGGTGCATCAACACAAGTTTCACAGGAACAAGATGAGTTGACTCAACGATTGGCGCGTTTAAGACAAGCCGAATAGATAATCTGCATTTAAAATCAATAAATCAGTATGATTTTGCGATTTTGATAGTGTTTGGTATTATTATATGTTAATAAATACGAATCTTTTTATTTCATTTAAAATTCTAACTGATTATCACCAGTTCTAAATGGAGCTCGTGTCACTGTTATGTTCTGTTGACAATGAATATTTGCATATTACATATGTACGCTTGGGAAAATCACATTAAAATAATCAAATACATAAATCTAGATTCAAATATCTTGTTTGTATTGTACAAATTGTTGTTGCAGTAATAATTGTTTCTCCTGATGCTCGCTGAAATGTGGTAAGGGCTGTATACTTCCCTCAACATTGTTTCGTTGTGGAGCAATAGTCTTCTTCATGCGTTGTTTTCGTACCTTCTTGACTTTTCCCTCAGTTGGTTCTTCGGTAGGGTTTTTTGGCTTTGGCTTAGGCCCTCGTTTTTGTTCGATTTTACGTTTTGGATGTGGTGCCACCATGGGTAATTGTCGCCAAATATCATTATGCTTATCAAGACGACGCTTCAATAACTCCACATCGCGGGTACGTCTACGCAAAAGTTTTTTAACTGTGTTTATGCTTTGAAATATAAATTTTGGGTTTATTAATTAATGATAAAACAACACAATATTTTAATTAGTACCGTAGCACACAACGCTCATTCTCTATTTGTAGTTCCTGGCATCGCTCATAGATTTTCTCAGCAAGTATTTTATACTTTTGGACATTCTCATCAAGTAGCATAATTAATTATTAGTTTATATCGTAGCTTGCATGCCAATAATTTAATTGAAATTACTATTTATTTTCCATTTACGGATCTAAATCAGTAACACAATAATATATTCTATCATTCTTGCAATAAATGTAAACAATTGAATACTTTTTCTTTATCTTGCTTTTGCTTCATATTCATTCACAATGATAAAGTTTTTGTTATGGGCATGTTTTAAATATTCAATTATCATACACATATTATTTATTAATATAAATACTAAATATTAATTGGATATATAAAATTATTTTATTAATATATTTAAAACATACTAATACAAACTAAAACAAACTATTCTTGTTCGCTATTCATATATAAATCATGCGATAATTTTACTTCATCAAAAAGTGTTAATCGATATATTTTAGTGTTCTGACAGGTGATTTTATGACTGTTCATTGTTTTGATTAACTGATGAAGACATAAAAAGCCGACATTGTCAACAAAAAAATTTTAGGATACGTTTGACTGCTGCATAGTACAAGGCGTTATGGCCTCATCTTCAGACTCGACACTAGCTGCAGCGAACATTGATGCAAAAAACGAAAAAAACTTAAATCTCACAGTCTCGGGGAAAATGTCTGCCAACAACACTAAAGTGACTATAGCAACTATACAAAAGGCCTACCACGACATCCTCAAAGATCCCACTAGTCTGGATGAGGCTGCACACTATTTATATCAGTCGCTGCTGGACGATGCTGTTGTGGGTGTTTTTTTGGAAATACATCATTTGCATAAGACTGGTAATTTAGAAGCACTAGACGGTGTACCCGAAGAAGGTACTGACGCTTCCTATCGCATTGTTGATATGCCCAACTATGATATTTTTGGCATTTCATCAGTTAAAAAACTAATGGATTGCACTTGTCCTAACTGTGATAGACCCGTGTCGGCGTCACGTTTTGCACCACATCTGGAAAAGTGCATGGGTATGGGACGTAATTCGTCACGTATTGCAAGCCGTCGTTTAGCTACCAAAGAAGGCACTAGCGCAAGTTCTTCATCATCTTCATCGTATCTGCAAACAACGGTCGGCACAGATGATGAGGATGATATTGACTGGTCATCGGAGAAACGACGAAAGAAGACTAATCAAGGCAATCGTAATAACGGATCGAAAAAGAATAATGGCAAATCATTTTAGTGACTGTGTGAATAATATGCAAACGTATACAAATTAACAATTAATTTCAACTTCATTCTAAGTGCAGAAAATTATATTTACAATTGTATAGCTGTACGTGCTATATGCCGTAAATCTTATTTTCGAATATTGATAGTGGTTATGAATGCATGTCTGCATGTGCATATACAATATCAAGTCTGTGCTAAAAGATTCCATTTATAGTGTAAAATACATGTTTTTTTCAACAAATACTTTGTATACATTCTACTAAATTATTCAAATTATTTAATAAAATATGAGTAACGGAACTGCCGAATAACAAAATAAATATGTGTTTTTAAAGATACATATGTGTAATTCTATATGCATATTTATATATGTACATACATATGTGTAAAAAATCCGTTGGCGTTCAGAATTTACTTCACTGAGATATTCAAATCCTAGCTTTAATAGAAACAAAAATTGTTGGAAGAAAAGATTTTTTATTATATAAAGCAAAAGCTTACAATAATTTTATAGTGGCATATTAATATTTATACATATATAAATTTAATAAACCTTTAAACCGCATATTCCTATTAGATCAAGTGCGGGGTATCGGATAGTATCGGAGTCAAATTAATAATGATTATCGTTAATTATTATCTTGATACCGAAAAAATAAACAAAGCAGCTCACGACACTCATTTGTTCTTGACCAGAAAAGCTTTCTGGCTTTTAATTTTTGTCAATTGCATTTCAACTTCTTTGATGTACTTCTCCGGCAAACAGGCGTCGCGCATTGCTGCCAATTTCGCATCAATTACGGCGCGTATATTGCGATCACGTTGGCGCTCGCCCTCACGCCAGTCTAAGGCCTGTGCACGATCAAGTTCCAAGAGACGACGTCGCTCCAGCTCCTTATCGTTCATTTGCTTTATAATGGCTTGACGATAGCATTCATTCTGGCGTTCCCGCTGCACTTCCTGCTGCTTCTGTTTCTCTTCATCGACCTTGACTTGGGCCATTAGATTGTCGAAGTCCTGTTCGGCGCGTGCAATTTGCAAGGCTTGTCGCTGTTTGGTTTGACGCAATTGACTTTCGCGTGCTTCGGCCAAATCTTTCTCGATTTGTTTCTTACGCAATGCCGCTTCCTTCTCCTTGCGTCGGTATTCACGTTCGATACGCTCCTGCTCACGCATATAGCTCAACTCTTCGCTAGCCGATTTCGCCTCCAACACTTTTTGTGCTAGTATGAATATGCGTTGCCGTTTACTTTCGGCCGCCTCTTGTGCCAATTTCTTCTCCATTGCCAACTCGCGCTCTTTCTTTTGTTTTTCACGCATATATGCGGCAGCGCGCATATCAGCTTCACGTTCCTGCTCACAAAGCATCCTTTTGAAAAGCGCCGCCATTTCGGCAATACGATTTAACTCTTCGCGGAATTTCAATTTACGCTCTCGTTGCAATTGCGCCTGCCGCTCATCCTCGGCGCGTATCAATTCATTAGCTTTGCGTATACGTTTGGCTTCCTGCTCCAAGCGCTCAGCTTCCAGAAAGCGCAACGTTTCGCGTTCACTCAATTGATTACGTATCTCACAAGCGTATTTCAGTTTCTCCTCTTTCTTCTTCTCCTCGTCGGCATCCTCTTTTTTGAGTGCGCTCGTGGCACGTTCCAATACCATTCGATCCATACGCATCTCTTCATTGCGTAGCTCACGTTGAAAATCCTCCTTCTCCTGTATTTGCGCATCGCGCACTGCCTGACATTTGGCATTCAATATGATGCGATTGACCCGCCGAACTTCTTCTTCCTGTTCGTGTTTGGCCAAAAATGCACGCTCCAAGACCTTCACTTTTTCACCTGCACCAAAGAGATCTTCTTTTACAGCATTTTCCTCCAAAGCTTTCTGTCGCGCATCGTCAATCTTTTTGAAGCGCGTGCGCAACTCTTCGGTCTCTTTTTCCATGCGTTTCCGTTCCTCCTCTTGTCGCTTTAAAACTTCTAGACGATCTTCTAGTGTTACCACCTTGGATGCATTCTTCAGCCGGTCCAACTCCTTTTGTGTTAGCGTTGTCTGATTTTTAGTTCTGCCCGATTTCGGTCCCACCGGTCGTTTATTCAACGTTTGCGGCGTGTAGCCCATTACTTTCAGAAATTCGGTGCATTCTTTGGCCGCTTTCTTATTGTTTTGTGCGGTAATGGCTGCTTTCAAGGACGCATTCAGCTCTGCGGTGGTGCCAGCTACTAAATTTGTGCTGCTCCCGTGCGAACGATGTGTGGTCGATGTTTTGGTTCGCCTTTTCCCAGCGTTTTCCAGCTGGTCTCTTACAAGCCGTATATTCGAGGCTGTAAAGCACGGCATGGTCCCAGGTATTTATATTAGCACTTCTATATGTATATTGACTATTCTACTAGAATTAAATGTAGTTAAATTCTGGTTAAATATTAAAAAATAAATTTCAAATTTTTCCAAAGAAAAATTTTGAAAGTTGTTTGAGTGAAAGTTCGATTTGTTTTAAAATACAACAAACAACTTGGAGTCTCAAATGTCTAGTAGTGTTTAGTAACGGTTATTTTAATAAACAGGATGTTGTCATAGAGATGTGCGCGTAGCTCGGGTCAACCCGTAATCGATTCAATAGTTTCAAACTGCAAGGCAAAAGCATGGGTAAAGGTGTTTTAAGTAAGGTATAAGATATACATATGTGTATTTGCCCCTTCAAATTTCAAATGTCGATCTCAAAGAGGTAAAGATACGTAATCTACTTGCAAATAAAAAACAAAAACCCATTTTTGTGAATTTTTTTTAAATATGTAATTTATTTAATATTCTTAGTTTAATCCAGCGATTCATTTTGAAACATTTTGAATTTCTCTGAGACCGTAGTCGACATCTAAGAGGATCCCAAAAAAAAATGGCTACAGAGTATAATAGTTTTGCTTGTATCAACTAAAATTAATCGACTTAGATGTAGGATTACACATATATAAATGATAAATGATCAGGATGACGAGATGAGTTGAATTCCCAGAGACTGTCTGCCTGTTAGTCCGTCTATCTGTGCAAGCGATAACTTGAATAAAAATTAAGATAATGAAACCTTGTGTTCTTGGTAAAAAAGTGAAGACAAGTTCGTAGATGAGCGTAATCGCAATACTACGCCATTAATCGAAAACCAAAAAAATGCCATAACTAAGCACTAAAATAAAATATAAACCTGTTATTTGGTACAGAGGATTGCAGTAGCAAGGGGCACCTGCGGACTATATATTTTGAAAAAAGGTTTAATGTCCATATCTCATAAACTATTAAGCTACAATGACTAAAATCGCTTAAGGCAAATTCTGTAAAAACTCCTACCGCTCCCTCTCCCCATATAACGGGTTTGTTAAAAACTACCTAAAGCGCGATAAATATATAACCAAATGCACCAAAGACATTAAATTTTACACCGAGAATGATACAAGAGGGCTTTATAGGAGCGGGGGTCAATTGAATTGAGATGTAATTACATAGCTCCAGACCTACTCGACCAATTTCAACCAAATTCGGTACACAACATAGTCCTAACGATCTTATGTCTTATGTCGGACTACAACCACGCCTACTTCCCATATAGCACAATTTTAAATTCCATATAATTCTATTACTTACCAGTACAGAAATCAAGCACCAATAACTATAGTTGCCTTTGAGGTATGCCATCTCGAGGCAATTATCAAAATCGGACCATAACTGTTCAAGTCTGTACATACCGAATATGTGGACCACAGAGCCTATGGCTCACTTTTTGCCGAAAACTTCGGTCAATCTGTGAGATATGTTATTAAAATTCGGTAAA
This sequence comes from Bactrocera oleae, assembly GCF_042242935.1. Taxonomy (NCBI): domain Eukaryota; kingdom Metazoa; phylum Arthropoda; class Insecta; order Diptera; family Tephritidae; genus Bactrocera; species Bactrocera oleae. The sequence continues at coordinate 14,786,666 of NC_091540.1, read as the reverse complement.
CATGTTTTTTTGATAATACCATGCTCTTATGCCAAAAATGGCTTAAATCGGGTCAATGCTTCCCTTAGTCCCCGTATACATAATCTGCCAATATTAACTCACATAATAAAAATGAGAGAGTGTATTTTCCTAATAACAATGTATCTTTGTGACTAAAATCGATGAAATCTGGTGAAAACTTGCTTAAGCCCCCATATAACTGATGTTCAGGATTTTGAAACGTCTAGTGGATTTTACTCCTTATATATATTTTATATTTATAAAATTGCTTGAAAATATGTTCTCAAGTATATCTAAGCAATGTCAAAAGTTAATGCAATCTGCTCTTCCATTTCTCTGCCCACAAAATATCCTATATATCCGCTCAATATAAGTGCGAACAAAGTTTTTAATAATAATCGAAGGACTAGTCAAAATTTTAAATTTTAACAAAATAACGACTTCCCAAATAAGTCGTTTTTGTTAAAAAATTTACACTTCAAACTGTATTATCAAATTTCTTATACCTTCCATTATCTGACGGTCCAACCGTTTCGGAGAAATTTTCGTCACCCACTCTGAAAACAGAAATTATACTTCCTAACCTCATAGTGGTGTTCAAAAGTGTGATTTTTTGTTAAAAGCAATCAGGGCCGGACCGAGATAATTTATTACCCTAGGCAAATGCCAAATTCTTCTGAGCCTATTTCGCCTTAACAACAAAATATATAACTTGAACTTTATACTGAAAATTAGTAAGGCGATTTTATTTAAAAAAAAAACACTCATATTACGGTTTTCAACTCCATTCACTTGAATTGAACTTGTACGTGTACTAGAATATTAGATTACATTACTGTCATCGGGTTAAAAATTTCGAAATCGTTTTGAATATATTAACTATATATTTAGTGTTAAATACCAGAGAACTCATAAGCCAAAATAGTTGCGCACATTTTCTTTTTGGTTGAAATATCAACCGAGGCTAAATATAGTAGTATCGGTAAAATTTCGTCAGGCAATGTCAAACTGTCGACTTAATTTTAATATGACAAGTATTTAGTTTTATGAAATATTTAAGAGCTTTTATCCATCGGTCTTTCCCAATCGATCTGTAAGCGTTGACCTTACTCAGCAAACATAAGGATACATAAAGAAATTCGTTGCATTATTTAAGAAAATATAGAAAAACACATACAAGTATTCTACGGAAAAGCAGGTTGTGGCAACGTCTGTATTTCGGAGCATAAGGAAACTTTGGTATATGGATCACGATCCAAATGTAACAATAAATATTGAACGTGTAATAGGCGTCTATGAGTCAGAGATTTCAAGTATTTTAGAACACTTGCAACATGTTCGAGACGAGTATATTATGAAAATAAATAAACTGATTATCGGTTATTACGGAACAGATTATCGGTTATGGAAGTTTTGATATTTTGAAAAATTAATCAAAAGGGAATTTCGAGTGTTAATTAAAAATTGCTTTTGCAAAAAGAATGCAATATTAGCCCCTTAAAAGGATAAAGGCAGCGAAAGCAGCAGATTATAGACAAAAATATAAAATTAAAAAAAAAAAATCCATAAAATTATTTTAAATACCTGTAAAATGAAGTTAATCGAGGTAGCTGACACTCTAAAGATATCAAATAATGGTATTGGATATAACGTTCATAAAGATTCGGTGGTTACCGTACTATGTAGCTCACAATTAAGGAAACTCACGTTGTCACAATGTATACTAGAATGTGGTCTCAGTGGCTGTCTCATTTTTGTTGTCCTCAAATCGCAAAAGAATGTTAGCTGGAAAAAATTTAACGAGAAAATCAGCGAGATCGGGGCCTATTTTGAAGTATAAATGTCTCTTACTATTGAGTCTATAACTATATTAAAAGCAGTTTGCAAAAAGATGGCGTAATTTGATTGTTATTCCATTGTAAATATATTCTAACATGCGTTAATGAGCTACTGTTCTTCTGCGTCTTCTTCAGTATATGCTACTCACTTGAAGAGTAAATAGCAGTACATTTTCAGTAAAATTGAAGTCCTTCATTACTTTAATATGAAGAAAGCTTCAGCCAAAAGTCATAGTATTTTATATACTCTAGTTAAGTGTGGTGGTTTCAGCTTGGAATACGACGGTACTGGTAAGATCAGAAGGGCGTGATGTATTATCAGATTCAAAACGCGAGTAAAACCATTAATGCGGAACGCTACCGACAATAACTCATCAAATGAAAATGAGCGAAAATCGCCCGGAATCGTAAAGCTAGGCCTCATGTTGCAAGACAGGTTAAAAAATATTGAGAAAACAGCGGCTGGGAAATTAAGCCTTATCTGCCTTATAGCCCAGACCTTGACACTTTTGATTACCATTTTTTTCGATGCCCTCACCATAATATATTTCACCTCAGAAATGAGTATCAAAATTTGGCGTCATTCATTCTTGGCCGCCAAGCCGGCGCAGTTCTTTTAGGATGGAATCCACTAATTGCCAAAACTAAATCTTAAAAATCGCTAGCTGGAAACCGGTTTTAAACCCATAGTTTCGTAGGCAAAGTGGTTTAGAATGATCTGTGTACCATTTTCCGCACATGCGATTTTTCCTTTTTTTAAGCTTCCTGTAAATCGAATCTCTCTATTATACATGTTTTTCTTAAATGAATCTTCAAATATAGACACAATAGAAAATGGTGATAAAAAGTTAATGGTTTCTTTTAATCGGTATAATGCCCTACATAAAAATCACCGAATTTCCTAAAAGATATTTGTTTTTTTTTTCAAAATGCTATGGGCTTTGTGGTCCACCTGTTAGAAATACGACATTTGAAGCGGACATGTGACTTAATGATACCATACTAAATCCGGAAAAAATATGCGAGTGTGTGTCTAGAGATTGATTGATTTAAGCGAGTATTCTTTTGCATTTTTTGAAACGGGAGAATGGCGCTACTCTTTCTTTTTCACGTTTCATAGGTCAGTAAACTTAAGAAATTCAGTATTTTGTCCGAAGCTAAACAATGAAGCTTAGGATTATCGACATTATGCATCAATTAATTGAAATCTGTTAATTTAAGCATTATTTCGGCTTTATGTTATCTCTCTTATCAATTACACAGCGCAGCATATATGGTATGTAGCAACTCGATATTTCCCGAAACCGAAGCGAAAAGCAATACCTTGCAAATAATTCTCACTGAGCTACCAATCTATTAAACGCTCACCGGTTTTACTCAAAACTTGTAGCGGTTAGAGTTTCAGCCGTTTTCTCCGCTTCCGATTAAGTTCATTACTGTTGTTAATCGCATTTTATTCAGAAAGAATATCTCGCAATCAGTTTGCAAACAACCTTTGCGTGAACGTGTACATTAATTTTTACTGCCAGTTCGCCGTGTTTTATTTAATAATTATTTTTATTGTGTTTCGTTTCATTCCAAGTAAATGAAGATGCGCTTATCGCTATGGTACATATCCTTCGTATTTCTGTGCTTTTATGGTGTTCGGAATGTGTTTGCTTACAAAATACCACCAGTTCAACTGGAAGTGAGAGGAGAAGGATTTCGTGTTTCGATACCGCGTGAGTGATAACAAATTTGGATATCATACATACTACTATACTATATACGCTATACATATAAACACTAGTTAGTTGGTTTTGGTTTTGTTTTCGTTTAAACGGGGGACACCCTTTAGGTGCTGGTGCTGCTTGTGGCTAACAATAAAGCTTCATATAAACATTAAAAGCTGAAAGCGTTAGTAATTGCTATGCATAATACATATATTATATACATATATACATACATAAGCTATATATCTACGTATATATATATTTATATACAATACATATATATATAAATATGCTGCTAAGCTTGTTATAAACATACTTTATTTTTATTTCATTGGTTCTGTTCAATCATTATCATTTCATCCGAAATCAAATTTGAGGTGATAACCTTTGGCAAATATGCAACTGGAGTCTACGTACATATTTATATCTGTAACTTTGGTAATGCAAATATTTGCTTAAGTGTTCCGAAGCTATTTTATGTTTATTGTTGGAATGAAGGATTACACAAATTATTTTCAACAATATACATAAGTATGTATTCAAGCATAATTACACGCCTTTATCATTTTTGTCGCAATTTTTTAAATTTCTTCAGTCGATTTTAGCGAAATTACTTTTTTTTCTTCCACCAAAAAATCTTTGCACAATTCTCAACTATAATTTAAGGTAATTTGAAAGGCTGTAACTTAATGGGTTATATCCACTTGCTAGTTAGAAAAACGCGTTTTTTATAAAGTTTCTTCAAGAAAAAAAATTATTATTACTATCCATAGATGAATACAGCTAATGATCGAAAGACTAGTCAAAATATTAATTTGTGACCAAATGGCGTTTTCCCAAAAAATCATTTTTTATGAAAAAGCTTCAAAAATTGAAATTATTGTCAAAATCTAATTCCTTTGGTCATTACCTGACTAATATATCAGACCAAGGTAGATAATTTTTGTAAGCAAAAAAAGTTATAGTATAATAAAAGCCATTGGAAACGCAAGATAATATAATATAACAAAAGTGAAAAGAAAAGTAATTTACGAGCGATCTGTGGTTGGGGCAAAGAAGGGGAGGGGCGTGGTTGAAATTTGAAGAGTCAAAAACGGTTTATCTCGATTTCCAGCAACACTAAGAGTCCTATAGAAAAAAACTAAGTTGTAGGTAATGAAAAGATCTAAAACTTTTATATCAACACCTTTTCAACATAGCCTCAAAATTTCTGTGAAAAAATCTAATAACCAAGTTTTTGGGTTTTTTATTTTTATCTTGTACAATTTTTTTTGTTTACACAAAATCTGGCGACCTCACTAAACGAATCAAGGTTGCTTTTTTATTTCGACCGTAAATTATTTTTATCCTCTTGCAACATGTGGCTGCAGAGTTTTGTTCACCTAACGGTTGTTTGTATTACCTAAAACTAATCGAGTTAGATATAGGGTTATGTATATATAAATGATCAGGATGAAGAGACGAGTTGAAATCTGGGTGACTGTTTGTCCGTCCGTCCGTCCGTGCAAGCTGTAACTTGAGTAAAAATTGAGATATATTTATGAAACTTGGTACACATGTTTCTTGGTACCGTAAGACAGTTGGTATTGCAGATGTGCATAATCGCACCACTGCCACGCCCACAAAACGCCATTAATCAAAAGCAAATAAATAGCCATAACTAAGCTACACAATAATATACAAAACTGTTATTTGGTACACAGGATCACATTAGGGAGGGGCACCTGCAGTTTAAATTTTTTTAAAAGTGGGGGTGGTATCGCCCCATAATAGGATTAATGTACATATTGTACATATCTCCTAAACCGCTAAAGCTATAATAACAAAATTCACCGAGAACAAATATTTTTAGCACTTCTATCGACAGTGTGAAAATGGATTAAATCAGGTGACAAGCTCGCCCACTCCCCATATAACGGTACTGGTCAAAACTACTACAAGCGCGATAAATCAAGCGCTACATACGCCAGAGTACGGTATGGGATTTTATGAGATGATTTTATAGGAAGCGTGTTCAAAATTAGACATTATTATGATATTTCTATGTTATAGTGCGAAAATGGGCGAAATCGGATTACAAGCACGCCTATTTCCCATATAACACCATTTTCAATTCCATCTGATTCTTTCACTTTCCACTATGCATATTAAGCAACAATGATTGGGATAAAACTGAATAATGCGTTTAATTTATGCCACCTTGTGACCAAAAATTGTCTAAATCGAACTAGAACTGTTCAAGCCCGTAGGTACTGAATATTTGGACCCCAATGCCTATAAATAAATGAAACTCTCGATAATAGCATGTTTTTGTGTTAAAAATAGGTTAAATTGAATCAATACTTCCTTTCATATACAATTCTGCCAATACCTGACGTAATTTCCCTTGCAAGTTGTGAGAGTATAAAATTCGGTTACACCCGAACTTGGAACTTCCTTACTTGTTCTTTTCATTTTTGTTATTTAATCTTTCGTTTCCAATGGATTTCAACCTACTATAAATTTCTTGAATTGTTTACCATTATCAAAGGCTTCTGCACTAGTCTATATGTATAATATTATATTTATATAAGAAAGTCGTCTGAAAATTGCAAGCGATCACTCCAGCCGATTCGAGTTAAAAATTTACAAATACGCTGTTATTTCCGAAGCTTTATGCCGTGTCAACTTCAAATTTTCAGAGCATATTCTCAAATAGCCAAATGTGCATTCGATGTACATAATAATGAACTAACGGAAATTTTTGGCTTATATATTTTATCTGTTTTCATATGCCTGAATATTTAGTAATATTATGCATTTTGACAATGTTGGACCTCTCATGCGCGTTTTACCAAAGTCGCAAAGTAAATTCACGCGACACTCTGAAATTTAATACAAAGCCAGGTTTAGTTTAAGCTGGATCTATGTGACATAGTTATGAATACTACATCGTTCAAACGCATAACACACGAGAAAGACACGATAAACATTTGAGCGTACCAAACTCAATCTTTCAGAGAGGCCTTAAAAAAATTGTTCAAGGAAGGCATGCTTTATCGCTGTTTTAATCTCTCAAAGAGGTATTGCAATAAAATTTTCAAAAATAGATTGTACTATTACATGATGAGCAGACTATTAACCGTTCGTTCGCGTTGCATTTGGTTAAAGAGAATTGAGATTGGCATGTTCAGCAGAGAATTCAAGAATTCTATAATTTTTTATATAATTGCATGCAATTCCCTATAACTATCAGTGTCATATTTCCGGAAGAGGATAGCTCAATAGTTCAACGTAAAGAAATTCAACATAAATTCACAAGCTTTAGTAAGAATAATGTCGTACTTTTTGAAAAAAATTGTTAATTAGCCATAAAATAAGTTTAACCCTTACCTGACCTAGTAACTTTGACTGGATAATACGGTACTATCAAGTTGTTACAAGCTTTAAAAGAAAAATTGCATTGACAGAACCTAAAAGCTCATGAAAAAATTCAGAAAATACGTGAGTATTTCGCTCTTTTCAAATTTATAGAGTCTATCTAGATAATTATAGTAGAACTTGTTGAAAATCACCAAACTATATTAACTACAAAATCAGCTATTTGAGTACGAATTTTAAGACGTATATTTTTAAGTTCGACATTGAAAAGGTTTTGGTATTACCAAACATTAATTGCGTCTAAGTTAAGCTCGTCATTGTTCACCATACTCGATTATACCGCTCAGTTTTGGTATGAGTTTCGCCTAAGTGTTGATCGTATCATCTTTGTGCTACATGGAGCATACGAAGTTCTTTTCCATCTTATTTGATGATTTTAGACTCCTTCAAAGGCGATATTTGTAAAGCTAGAAAGATACGATTATTTTATGCCTGAAAACATGTATGTTTTGTTAATTGATTTACTGATTTGGAACAAACTAAACTATTTTCTTAAAAGAAGGCCATTGAGTTCTATCGAGGTTTCATGAAATGACTTATGCCACAGGAACTTTTAATTTTATTTCAGAATTGAGGTAAATCCAATTTGGTGACTTCACCGTAAAATACTGCACTATATTTCACACTTAATCTCACTACTTTGCTAAATTCTAACAATTATTGCTTAGTAAAGTCATGACTAAATTTAACGCACGTTATGTAATACTGTAGCACCTAAAAATGGTTATGTTGACTGAGTTGTATTACTAATATCTTGCAATAGTTATTGGTAAAAATGCAAACTCACAATACTGAAACACCATTATTCAAACAGATGAGGCGGGCATCGAAAATGTGGCATTCAATATAAATCGTAATCGGCCATTCAAAGCTTTCGAACAAGGCGAGTTTTCCGGTCGCGTTAGTACGGAAACCAATAATCGATGGAACTTTGAAAGCAAACGTCCTCTACGCGAAGACGATACCATTTATATATGGACAGACGTGCAATTTAATAAGAACCGTTTTCGTAGCATGTCCTCGCCGATTATGGTAAGTGAGGCGCCGTCAGGAGTCATAGGTATCAACGAAATTGCTAATGATAAAACAACAGTTGTAACAACCGAAAATCCACCGGCTATTGATCGACGAAATGACAATTGTCAGCCAGCATTAACGATAATACGTAATCGTCACGCATGTCGTGGTGAACTTATATTTGAGGAAAATTTTAACGGTAACGAATTGAATGCATCACGCTGGCGTTACGAAGTGCGTATGCCGCTCGATATTGCCGATGCGGAATTCGTTTTATACGATACGAATGCTGATATTACAAATGGCTTGCTAACGATTGTACCGCGCATTTGGGGTAATGATAGCCCGAATGCCGACATACGTAGTGGCAATTTAAATTTAGGTGTAAGGTGAGTGTGAACACTTACAAGAGTTTACACACTACTTACATATATATTTAAAAGCTATAATCATATCAATTTTCTGCAGATGTACCGCCTATCAGAATTCTGAAGTTGAATGTAGGCGACAAGCTTTCGGACGTGTCGTGCTACCGCCCATACTCACCGCTCGTATCAACACCAAACACGCGTTCAGCTTCAAATACGGACGCGTAGAAGTACGCGCCAAGTTACCACAAGGCGATTGGCTATTCCCGCGTAGGTTTCTGACAATGGAAACTGGCTAACACAAAACTATATTATTATTGATTATTTTTTGTTTTTCATAAAGTTTTGCTGCTGGAACCGCTTGCCAATTTGTATGGACAACAAGCGTATGCCTCTGGTCAAATGCGCATAGCATTCATACGCAGTAATCTGAATCTACAATCGAATGGTGGCATTGAAATGGGCGGCCGCGTACTGCATGGTGGTGCAGTACTACGTCCCGAAGCGAGTTATCGCAATGCATTCATGGTGAATACCAGCCGTGATGCTCATTTTGGTGAAACATTTCATATTTACTCGCTAACATGGGACGATCAACGTTTGAGCTTCGAAGTGGATGGACAAAAATATGGTAGTATTGATGGCGGATTCGCTCAACACGAAATGGGTCATAATTATGTATGGGCAAATGGAAATCATATGGCGCCATTAGATCAAGAGGTTTGCTTTTAATTGATTTATTGCTAAGTAAAACTAAAAGTTCAAGTAAAGTAAAGACAGAAGTAGAGAGCAAATGGAAATAGTGCAAAAGTTATAAAATTAGGGAATAGTCTGAGAAACTGACAACCCATTCACTGTTTTAGGTATGGAATAATATTAAGTGCTTTCAAAATATGCTCCCTTTATGTTAATATGTTATCTCATTTACTTGTTATAGACCTCCGCGGAGTAAACCTTCAGTTATTTTAGCATTTTTTACTTTTCGATTCCGAAACGGTTTACCCGAATCGGAAGCTGAGCTTCGATAGTACCTTTCTCTCAGATAGTCTGAGTGGCACTTGTTGTACCCTGAACTGGGTATATTAAGTTTGCACGAAGTTTGCAAGATTTATAAGAAAACTTTGGAGATTATATAAAATACATATATATGGTATATAAATGATCAGCCTGAAGAGCCGAGTCGATTTAGCCATGTCCGTCTGTCTATCTGTATATATACGAATTTGTCGGAATCGCCGTTATGGGACCACTATAGCATATAGCTGCTTGGTAAGTTTTTTCATTTGACGGTATATCTTCAAGAAATTTGGTGGGGATTATTGGCAATGGTGCAATCTCCGATGAAATGATTCAGATCGGATCACTATAGCATATAAGTAAGCCGTACAAACTGAGCGATTGAAATCAAGCCTTTATCAAGATTCAAATCAAGCCTTTATAAGGAATCTTTTATATTCGTGAAGGGTATTATAGTTTCGGTGAAACCGAAGTTAACGTTTTCTCTTGTCTTTTATTACATTTTTGGTCTTACGAGTATATGTGATGTCCGTCAGTATGTTGAACAACGAATTTATCACAAACAGTGATGTCCTAAATTTTTAATAAAAAAAAAGTATATTTTGACAGACTTAACGAATTACAGAGTACTCTATTTCAGTGGACTGACAAAACTACTTATTATTCCGTTCCATAGATACTAATACTTTTCTTTTATATATTTATATTTCATTCTTTTCGTCTTCTCCGTTTTCTTATTGAAGTTCTTTATTACACTTGGTGTCGCTGCTGGTGGACATGGTGATTTTTCAGATGATTACTTATCAAAGCCCTGGGCAAATACGTCGCCCAAAGCAGCACTGAATTTTTGGCGTGATCGAGCCAATTGGAAATCAACTTGGACCAGCCCAGCACTGATTGTTGATTATGTGCGTGTCTATGCAATATAAAAACATAACAAAAACACTTTCCGCTATGTAAATCCATATATCTGGCGTATATTGAAATAAATTTGATACATTTTTTTATACTTAAATTTATAAAGTTGTTTTAATAAATTACCCATAAATAAATTTATGTTACTCAGCGAATACTCGTGTAAATATTGTTTATGTATTAGGACCAAAAAAAATGTTTCTTCGAACAAAATTACCTTGACATATTCACGTTTATTATATACACAGTATTCCCCTCTTATTTAAAACAACTTATTGGTCAAGAATATATTGCATACAACATACGTGTTAATTTTCCCGCTTAATTGAACCCGGTTAACTGGCTTCCCCGCATAATTGGTTAAAAATATGTGTTATTGAAAAAAATATACCTTTAATTTTCCCCGCTTATTTGCACAAAGAACTGTCTTTGAACTTTTACTAACTGTTTTATCAGACCTAACATTATACGAAGAGAGGGTAATATAATGCGGTCTCTGGCTACTCGAGAGGCATTCATTACATTCATACTATCCGGTACTAAGTTCACTCTCAAAGGCCCAACTTTTTTAGTTCAGTGTTCTGTCTTGCATGGGCTATCCCGTTAGCACAAGAAACAGGGGTATTTTCTATATCCTTCTTGTTAACCCAACAGAAAATTTAGTATTTTAAAATCGACGCATATCAGCTAGTTATGTTCTATGTATTTTATTTTCTCCATAACCAAATAGGCATTTTTTGTAAAATCAGACGCATTTAAACAGCATTCTCTAAATATATAGTCACCACAAGCTGCACAAAAACTATTCGGATCATTTAAACATGTTCTTTTTAATGTATACATAGCGGTTTATTTATGAAATTTAGTAATTTTTTGCCCTAAAAATTAATTCAAGTAAGCCGAGTGACGATATTTCAAGATGTATCTGTATCATTAAAACTAAAGCTGCTAGAAAGAAACTAAACTGGTAGATATGAAATCAGCGACCTCAGATTAGTAAAAAACAGTTTATGAACTTTATAAAACAAAAAAGTTTAATTTTGTTTACCAGTTTTATCGATACTGAGACCCAATTTGCTACAACTTGATCAAAACGAATGATCATAATGGCCAATTGACGTTAACTCTCTCAGAATCATACAAACGTAAGGACCAATAACAGGGAGAACACTCCCGCTGTACGGCAAAAAGCCAGCGCCTATCAGAGAATCCTTTACACATATTATAATCTTATATTATTTTTTATTGCTTTTAAATTTTTATTAACGTAACTTCCTATTTCAATTTAAATAGATGAGAATGGAATCACTATGGCAATATATAATATTGAGATTAATGAACAGTGTCCGTTATTATTGGATTTGATAACTAAACAAAGGGACAATCGTTGGACAACTGAACAAGGCGCTCGTAAATTGCAGAGAAATGCTAAAGTAAAAATAAATGTACTAATAATACATAAGGAGGGTATATTTTCACGAACCGATAATGTAAGACTCTCAGACAATAGTATCATCCATGAAACTATTCTGGAATCTGACAAACCGATCGATCCATGTACGGCAACTAATCCACAACTAAATGCAGCCACAAATGCTGTTATTAAGAACAGTGAAACTAAAGTTGTTGTGAACAATAAACCTTCTGCAAGAATATTCAAACCGAATGAGTTAATTTTTGAAGAGAAGTTCCAATCACCAACACTATCGAATTGGAATCGTAGAAATTTTATGCATTCAAATTCAATAGGGGATCGATCAGAGGATTTTACAGCTGTAATCGATAAAGATCCCTATCTAGATGTGAATGGTGGAACTTTACTAATAACACCAACAATATCGAATAGAACAAATAAAGAAAGCTTTCAACTTGAAAAGTAAGAACTTATGAAGTGATTATATTGAAAATCGCTTAAAATTGTGTAGACATTACAGAAGCCTCTTATATTTCCATAATTTGTCATTTCATTGGCTTTTTAGTGCAGAATTCAATTTTAAATTAGCTTAGCTAGGCGTTCGAGAATGAAAGCGGATAAAGTAATTAAGATTGTATGTATGTGACTGCAGCAAAAATAGATTTCTAACAGACGCCAAAATATATCGAATTTATTACTTTCACGACACATATTACATGGCACGGAGAGGAGAGGTTTCCGGACTTATATCGCTACAAAATTTTAAATATTAGGAAATGGTTTTAATCAAAGATTTTATACAAGCAAAACTTACAATTCCAAAAGGCGGTGCCTTTAGTGTGCTCTTTTTTATTGCTCCTTCCAATGAAATGATCTTAAGGGGTTAGGTCAGTCTTCAGCCATCGAAAAAACCTAATTTTGAATGATTATTCTAGAAGTAAGTTATGAAAAAATGAATAGAATTTTTCTCTATTAGACTTTATTAAACATGTATTTAAGTCTACAAAAAAAAAATATTTATATTTGTAATACTTTGTTACAAAATGACGGCCCTTGACGGGCATTTGTAATTCTAAGAACACGCGTTATCTGAAAAACATTAAAAAACGATATCTTAGTCTGAATATGCCCAACTAGTAAATGGCGTATTTTTAGGTATACCATAAATCAACTTTTCGCAAAATGGCAAAGTTTAAATAAAAATTTTATGTTTTGTTCGAAATTTTTAATGAAAAAATTATAAAAACAATAATTACTAGATAATGTAACTGTGGAGCTACAACTAAAATCAAGTGGATGCGTATAATAGTCTTCGAGTACCATCGCCGTCTGATTGAAAAACACTTAAAAAATTAGATAGGGACTTTTCCCCCTTAAGGGTTAGGGGTAGTCAAAAGGAACGAAAAAATGCGAATTTTCAGCAATTTTTTTTTGCTATAAAATCATGTTATTTTACAGAAGTAGTAATATGGCATTATTTTACAATGTTTTGACTTGAGGTCACGAAAATTTCAAAGAAAAACATTTTAATTTCCGAAGTTATAGCTGTCTGTGTTGACCCAGTTCCAAAACAAGGTCCTTGCGGTGACAATCATAAGTCCTTGGAGATTCATCTAAAATCAATCGGATAAAAAAATTAGTTTTATAAATAGATAATCCTGGGCTTGATCGAATCTTTTTTTGTTTTTTTAAAAATTAACAAAATAACGGCCTCAGGAATTTTTTTTCTAGATTTTTGGAAAATTGGTCTTAAAAAATCGAAATTTTTGAAAAAAAAAAATCCATCGATCAGGCCCGAGTTTATTATGTATTCTAAAACATGTATAAATTTCATTAAAATCTACTAAGCGGTTTTCGAGTTACAGTACCAGTTCAAAAAACATAGTTTTCAGAAAAACGCATTAAAAGTTTAACCTACCTGCTCCCGAGCGCTTTAAAGTGTCCGAGCGCGCTTTGTTATTTGTCGAATAACTCAAAAAGTAATTATCGGATCAACTTGATATTTTCAGAGAATATTTTCAAGATATTACACTTAACGAAAAAATTTTGAAAATTCTGACTACCCCTAACACCTTAAGGGAATTTTAAGCCAAAAAAATTTGATTTTTTGAAAAACCTGGACTGGCCTAATCACTTACAGAGCTAAATTGGAGAAAGTATCGGGCTTTTTTTTACGAAAGTAAAGGTATTACAGCGCAATACATGAAACGTTCTCTCACTTCGTTCTACGCTTCATAAGGAATAGAAGCCACTAATTTAAACAGAAAATGAGGCAAATTGGTGTATCTACACAAAATATTTTATTGGTAGAAAATATTTCAAAATATTTATGTCTTCAATGAAACAAAAACAATTCAATTGTCAGATTAAAACATTATCTTTATAGTTGTAGAAGTCCTGTTTGCTATGAGAACAACAACTTTACTTGCGCATATGTGAAAGATAAAAATAGATCATATGGACATCCACCACCAGTAAACACGGGGAGAATCGACACAAATGGTAAATTCAGTTTTACATATGGACGTATTGAAATCTATGCAACCCTGCCCAACGGTGATTGGTTATTCCCCTGTAAATGCATAAATATATCTAATATTTGAAATATGAATTATGTGTTTCTTTACATGCAGATATTATGCTTATACCCGACAAACTCAATTGTACTATGCGGAAACAACTTCGCATAGCTTTTGCCACGTCAGTTGATCTCGAAAATAAGCGTATGCGTGGTGGCCCAGTAATATTAAATGCCCGACCTAATAAAGACAAATATTACTTCGTTCGTACAAATCACATGGCCATCAGCACGGATTTCAATCCAAATGGCTTTCACAACTTCACGCTAGTATGGACTTCAAGCGCAATCGGTATTTTCGTCGATAATAAGAAGTACGGTTGTTTCATAAACGTAGATGAATTTGCGGAACCTGTAAGTACTTACAAAGACTAATTTTTTTTTATACTCTTGCAACATATTGCTATAGAGTATAATAGTTTAGTTCACCTAACGGTTGTTTGTATCACCTAAAACTAATCGAGTTAGATATAGGGTTATGTATATATAAATGATCAGGATGAAGAGACGAGTTGAAATCCGGGTGACTGTCTGTCCGTCCGTCCGTCTGTCCGTCCGTGCAAGCTCTAACTTGAGTAAAAATTGAGATATCTTTATGAAACTTGGTAGACATGTTTCTTGATACCGTGAGACGGTTGGTATTGCAGATGGGCGTAATCGGACCACTGCCACGCCCACAAAACGCTATTATTCAAAAACAAATAAATTGCCATAACTAAGCTCCACAACAAGATACAAGACTTTTATTTGGTATACAGGATCACAATAGGGAGGGGCATCTGCAGTTAAAATTTTTTTTTAAAGTGGGCGTGGTCCCGCCCCTAATAGGTTTAATGTGCATATCTCCTAAACCGCTAATGCAATAATAATAAAATTCACTGTAAGCAAATGTTTTTAGAACCTCTACCTACAGTGTGAAATCGGGTGGCAACTTCGCCCACTCCCCATATAACGGTACTGTTAAAAACTACTAAAAGCGCGATAAATCAAACACTAAACACGCCAGAGACATTAAATTTTATCTCTGCGATGGTATGAGATGACTTTAAAGGAACCGCGTTAAAAATTAGACAGTGGGCGTGACACAGCCCACTTTTAGGTGAAAACCCATATCTTCAGATCTGCTTAACCGATTTCAACCAAATTCGGTGCATGACGTTCTCTTCAATTCTATGTCATAGTGCGAAAATAGGCGAAATCGGACTACAACCACGCCTATTTAACAACACCATTTTATAACACCAACACGCCTATTTTATAACACCTTTTTCAATTTTATCTGATTCTTTCACTTTCCACTATGCAAATCAGGTAACAATGACTGTATCGGGATAAAACTTTGCGTGGATAATGCGATTAAAGTATGCCACCTTGGGGCCAAATATTGTCTAGATCGAACCAAAACTGTTCAAGCCCCTAAGTACTAAATATGTGGACCCCAGTGCCTATAGTTGACCTTCTACCGAAAATATCAGTCAATCCACAAAGAAATCTCAAACGAGTATACTATTTGACTTTGTGAGAGTATAAAGTGTTCGGTTACATCCGAATTTAGCCCTTCCTTACTTGTTTTTTATACTCTTGCAACATATTGCTATAGAGTATAATAGTTTTGTTCGCCTAACGGTGGCTTATATCACCTAAAACTAATCGAGATAGATATAGGACTATATAGACATATATAGTAATGATCAGAATGACGAGACATCCATCTGCCTGTGCAAGCTGTAGCTTGAGTAAAAAATGAGATATGGCTCATGGAACTTGGAACACGCGTTCCTTGGTAAAAAGCTGTGAACGTGCTCGTAGATGGGCGTAATCGGACCACTACCACGCCCACAAAACGTCATTAATCGAAAATCAATAAAATGCCGTAACTAAGCAATAAATTAAGATATCGAACTGTAATTTGGCACAAGAGATCGCAGTAGCAAGGGGCACCTATGGGCTAAAAACTTTAAAAAAATGGACGTGGTCCTGCCCTCTAAGCGGTTTAATGTACATATCTCCTAAAACCAATATAGCTATAATAAACAAATTCGCTCACTGTAAAAATGGATGATAACCCCACCCACTCCCCATATAACGGTACTGTTAAAAACTACATAAAGCGTGATAAATCTATAAATAAATGCGCCAGAGACATGAAATGTTGCATTCGAGATGGTACGAGAGGACTTCATAGGAGACGGAGTCAAAATTAGACAATGGGCGTGGTACATTTAGATGGAAACCTATTACTCGGGACCCGTTTGAAAATGGCCGATATCGGACTACAATCACGCCTATTACCTAATATGGGCATTACACAATTTAAAATTTCATCTGATTCTTTCACTTTCCTGTATATAAATTAGGCACCAATGAATGTATCGGGATAAAACTTTGCACGAGTACTGACTTAGAAGTGTTCCAGCTTATGTCCAAACATTGTCTAAATCGAAACAAACCTGTTCAAGCCACCAGGCACCGAATATATGGATCCGAGTTCCTATTGCGAACTTTTTAGCAATCTATTGGATATATTATAGCAACTCAGAGAGAATCGTTATTTGATATCAATATGCCCTTGTGCCAAAAATAGGTTAAATCAGATCAATAATTCCATTAGTCCCCATATACCTAATAGTAAAATTTTCGAACTTCCGGCGAACTTTGTACCGCCAATATAGCTCAATATGCGAGTTATCTAAATGAAATTAAAATAGCGTGTTTTTCTTATAACAATATATCTTTGTGCATAAAATGGAAAAAAATCGGTTTTAAACTAGCTCTAGCCGCCATATAACTAATATCAGTATTTTAAAACATTCAGTAGACTTTATCCCGCATATATTTGTGATTGTATGTGACATACCCTAATGAAACTCAGAGATCATCTTTTTCTGAGGTAATGGCAAAAATAGATTAAGCGGTTTAATACAATGCCGGAAATATGTGATATTGGTCTACAAATTACACAAACCCTCATATACTACATATAATGAGTTTCGTTATTCTAACAACCCCAATGCTCAAAATGGTCAGTGTAGGAATTCCCCGGATTTGACCCTTGCAAGTTGCAAGAGTATGAAATGTTCGGTTTCACCCGAACTTAGCCCTTCTTAATTTATTTTAACTATTTATTTATCTATTATACTATTGATTAATTTTATCTGCTTATTATAATATTTAGTATCATATCGTGTTGGGCGTTGGAGCTGGAGGCCACTTTGAATTTCAGGATACGCTAAGCAAGCCATGGCGAAATAATATTAATTCCGCATTTGCCTTATTTTATCGAAGTTTCCAGGATTGTTGTAAACAAGCGGCATTTAAACCAAACTGCTCTGAGAAGAATAGACAGAGAACATGCAGCAGGGAGTGGGGCCCGCAGGCGACCATGGCTGTGAAATACGTACGAGTGTATGCTGTGTAACGTTATCTATATAACTGCATTATTTTTTTAATTTTGTGTAAATATATTAACAAATTATTAGTAACTCTTAAATAGCTTTCTAAAATTGTTAACTTAATTTTTTGTAAAACTTATAAAAATAATAAAATATATTTATACAAACAGTCTTCAATACGCCAAGGCTTAGGAAGTAGCAAATCGAACAACTTGTATCGCATGACATAAAACGACTTAATTAAAAAGGTTTGGAATAGTAAGCAAATATATTCATTTTAATGAGGTATACATATGCTCTCTTAGCAGGTGGTGAAGTGGTAAATTGAATATTGATTTCCCGACTTAGTGTCATATCGAACTGAATATCTTGTCAAAGACCAGCTTACTTGTATGTTTCTCGACGTGGCAGGTTAGAGTAGATAAATTGGTCGATCCTTGTGACAGAAGTAAGGACAGATCCCACACTTGGACAGCTGAATATGCGAGTCCTTTATGTTGCCACTAAGTCCTAATTTTGGATTAACAGGACCCTCGTAAATCGGCAATGCACAAAGTTGCGGCTAGCAAGCTGTTTTAATACCGAAAGTTGTGACTAGATGTTTTGCCTCGCTCTCTTTAATACAACTTTTACCATTGAGATTCGGATAAAGGTATTCGATATGTATTCGATTTCTCGGAGTTTGATATCAACCTTGGCAGCAATGAAATCTACCGGTTATGTCCATGGGTGCTAATAATAGCATTAATTGCCTACGTTGGTGTTGTACGTAGTGCCCCAGTGTCGCTAAAGAAAGACGTTCTAGATTTTTAGCGAGTGTGGCTTCACCGATTCCGTCTCGTCGTCATGTAGACCCAATATTAAGATACTCTCCCTTCAACATTAGCATCCTGTCAAGGATAAGACCCAATTACTTAATGCTACTTTGTCACTCCTGGTAAATAAAACCAGTTCCGTTTTATTTGGATTGACAGATAAGCCGCTTTTTTTTCCTGCTCTTTCACATTAAAGTGACCCTTATACCATAGGAACAACTACAACAACGAACAATTGACGTAGGTTATCATCCGACAGTCGCGTTCCTCTAGTTCTTTCAATAGGTCAAAGGGGAGAAGATTCACATATTGCGTATAAATAGATCTTCGCTACATATAAAATCAAAAAGTGTCTCATCACTAGACTTTCCGTTTTAACTCTCCCATTAACAAACAATCCGCACTCTCGCATTAAGCTGGTGGTCCAGGATTTCTCTTGGCGGATATAGCCACCGCTACCAGCTTCTATTCGTCTCGAGAGATGGCTTCATCCCCCTACTGCGGTGAAACACACAAAGTTCTATGGAGTCGGCAAGTTTAGCGTTTTTGCTGAAAATCGGTGGCATTTCTGTCCATAGCTGCTTGCCGAGGAACACTTTTTCCTTATGAGACCTCTGTTGCTTGATTGTAGATTGGGCCCGTCATCACATACGCTTAGTACCTCCTTAACCTAATCTACTATGCTAGCATGCTACTCAGCATTCTCGGGCAGAGCTATAACTCCCTAATTTTTCCATTTGATTTCAGCAGCCACCCCCCACTAATTTTTTACATATCAAATCAAAATCCTATGACTCCTTGTCAGTAATGCATACTTGCCAATAAATACCTAACTGAAGCTTATACACGCCACTGAGATATAAGTGTGTCCCTTATAAATCAAGTGCAACCTTTAATATTCCCGCAATCAGTTAAAGCCGTTTCATTGTGACCCAAAAGATAGGAACGAAGACGATATTTAAAAATCCTGTTCGTCAGGATAGTCGTAAAGATCGCCTTTTCCCCTTATGATTTAAAATTCAACTAAAACTTTTCATTTTAAATAATTATTAAGCCTTACTAGTTCATTTCAAATTAACATAGACTTGCACATGAATCTTATCCAATTTGAATGGGTTGTCTTTTTCGAAATCATCCATTTTACAAAAATTAGAGCAACAGGTCCTTATTCATATCACTCATAAGCATTTATTTTTCCGCACAATTACCAACTGTACACTTCATCCCAGTTTCAGATTTTTGAAAGCGATTTTTTTTTAAATTTAAATTCTTATCACTTCTGAAACGAACTTGATTTTTTTTTATAAAATATGGGTTTCTGCTGCGAATTTATCAATTTTAATGTTAATAACGGGTTTGACTTATCTACATATGCCATTCGTTGTATATGACATCAGGCTAGATTGTTGTGAAAAAAACAAATGTACTTATACTTATTTCAAATTAATATACAATATATTTTAAAAGCAAAATTATTTCATAGAATCTTTGACACAAATTATTATTAATTGCTTACAAGTACATTCGCAGTTTATAGCTCGTTATAATTAATATTTTAAGCTGTTTCAAGGACTACACAGAATTATGGCAACCAGCCAATTTGAATTAACTTCGTCATCATACATATGATTTCAAAGTTGTGGGGACCTTTTCTCTGTGAACGTTGGTGTAGTATAACATAGCATTTTGGGTGAACTATGTTATCTTATTTTGAAAGCAAAAAAAAAAAAAACATTTTGAAAAAAAAATGCTTCTGATGCCAAAAAAATGGCTTGCTAAGTTATACCGACATTTTCCCAGTTGAAGCTGCCATTTATATGTGACCAATCGACAAACATCCAAGTGAACTTGGACACGCTATGAATCGTATCTATAGGCAGTTAGCAAAGTTATGATGCCTATATTTTGCGCTGCAAATAGAATAGTTTTGCTTTTGCATCCATCATATTAACCAAGCAATTTTTTACTGTAGTCAGACCTCAAGAGAATGCACATTGGAAAAATATTTTGCGACAATTAAGAGATAATCACCGAGACTGACGATACCACTTACCATATGATCTATTCATCATAATTCCACGATATCTGTGTGTTCATCCGTCCGTTCGTCTCTTAATCTTTAATTTTATACTTTGTACTTTGTATGTATTGTATATCCCCAGCAAAAATTGGTGCAGTTGATTTATATCGTGGCCATATACTATTTTATATTCTCGCAATTCCCAAGGATCATAGTTAGGGAGATATTTTCAAGTGTTGGCAAAATATTATAAAACCTTACTAAATTCATTCGTTGTTTCGACGAATTGTGAAAGGAATACAATCGTCCGTGGTATTTGATTAATTTATACTAGGGTGGCCTGACAAGTACCACCCGATGTCGCCACTAACGTAAGAGAAATTTGCTATCGTGTAGCGTCCTTCAAAAATTAATTTAACGAGTTTCATAGTCGAAATACTGAATTTTACCCGGCTCAAATGTTCCTAAGAAGACGAAGAGTATTATATCGGCCCGAAAGCTGATATGGCCACCGTTGTATATGGGATTCACAAGGTGTGATCTACAGCGTTTGCTTATAGAAGAGAAAAATGAACACAGCTATCGACGATGCCGACTCGACTTCGAGTGGACAGTAATTACAGCGGCTTTTGACTATGAAAAAAGTGTTGATCGACCATATGCTACAAACTGCTATCCCATCCACCATATTCTCCAGATTTAGACCGTGTGACTTCTTTCCATACTTTTCATACCCGAAATAGCACTCGCCGTCTGCGGTCACGTGACGTAAATTATAATTATTTCTTAGATAATTTTAGAATAAATAAATAATAGATTTATTAATGTATTTTTGCTTAAAGAAGTATTTACAATCAATTTAAAAACATCACTTGCGCAGCTAAGTTAAATAATTTTTTATTGCCATTTCATAGTGTTTTAGAAAGAAGAATGTTCTCATCATTTACATTAGATATAAGTTTATGGCTATGTTGTTATAATGATTTAAGTGTAATGGCACAAGTTAAAGTGGATGAGGGAAATAGAATTTTAATGACGGGTGAGTATATATACTTTATTTATTCTGAAAAATGTATTCAATGTATACATCTCCAAGTATGAGATCTTAATTGTAACGGAAAGGTCCTGAGCCTTAAAGTCTCTTTTTTTACAAAAAGAAAAGCTCATAGTTTTGTAGTAAATTGCTCTACAAAAATTGTCACTTATAATTAAATACATATATATATATATATATGAGATGCATTGATATTCGACGATCATTATTTCGTAAACGATTAACTTAATCGATAACAAAAGAAGAAAAAATGTTAACTTCGATTGCACCGAAGCTATAACACCCTTTACAAAAATACAAAATGTTTCTTACAAAAACGTGATTCCGATCGTTCAGTTTGTATTACAGCTATAGTGGTCCGATATCGGCCGTTCCGACAAATAAATAGCTTCTTAGTGAGGAAAGGACAAGTGTCAAATTTCAGATCGATAGCTTAAAAACTGAGAGACTACTTCGTATATACAGACATACAAATAGACGGACGGAAAACTAATTGAAATAGATATGGAGTTATACATATATAAATGATCAGGATGACAAGATGAGTTCAATTCTGAGTGACTGTCTGTCCGTCCAAGCTATATCAAAAGTAAAAATTGATGAAACTTGCTACATATGTTTCTTGGCACCCAAGAGAGGTTGGTATTGCAGATAAGCCTAATCGGACCACTGCTACGCCCACAAAACGCCATTAAACATAAAAAAAGTTAAAACACAAAACTTCAATTTATTACAGGGGATCAAGGTAGCGAGGTACACCTGTGAGCCAATAATCATTTCAAAGTGAGCCTAGACCGGCTCCCTATATGGTTAAATCTACATATCTTCCAAACAGCTGACGCCAACTCTACCTAACTTGCTGAAAAGAATTCTTTCTAGCATTTCTTCATACATTGTGAAAATGGGTAATATTATTACAAAACAAGAAAAATCTCTTGTTTGAAATATCTGAAAATAGGGCAATACTTCCCCTAGTTTAATGCAAAGTTTTACCAATATCTGAAGGTATTTCTTCGGCTTTGCTTCTAGCAAGTTGGGAGAGTATAACATATTCGTTTACAACTAAACTTAGCCCTTCCTTACTTGTTTTTCATTGAGTTATAAAATTCATAAGAAAAACAAATATATTCCTTAATCAAAACATTAACCGTGAATATATTTTAAACGGTTAGCTTAACGAAAAACTCGTAGGAGAGCTTTTTGTAGAGCACTCAATTTCCTACAAAGCCTATGAAACGAAATATTTTTTCAAGTTATAGTTGAAAGCGAGATTTGCATTTTTCTACCTGAAAATAAGAAAAAAATAATAAACTGTAAGGCGAAGGATCTTCCCGTTACAATTACGAATTCATACTTGGAGAGACTTTCTTAGAGGTGTCTAAGAAGTTGTTTTTTAGAGTACAAAGCGAAAAAACTATGGGATTTTTTTTACTCACCCTTAGACTGGGCGCCAAAAACCAAATTGAACCTTTTTTGACTTTTCCTTTCGTTAGATACTGTGAAAATATCGTGAATATATTTATTGTTTATTCTTATAGAGAAATTAACGATTTGCAAAAGAGATCCGAAATGATATTTTGCTTAGCCGATTCGCTCAAAAGTTATTCGAGGTCAAAGTCCAACATTACATCGTATTTATGATCATATTTAGTATCATATCGTGTTGGGCGTTGGAGCTGGAGGACACCTTGAATTTAAGGATATGCAAAACAAGCCATGGCGAAATACACTTAATTCCGCATTTACTTTATTTCATCGAAGTTTCCAGGGTTGTTGCAAAAAAGCGACATTTAAACCAAAATGCCTTGATAAGAAGAAAGAGTGAATATGCAGCGGGGAGTGGGGCCCGCAGGCGACTATGCCTGTGAAATACCTACGTACGAGTGTATGCAATATAATATGATAGCAAAAATATATCTGTTGGATGAACCCCAATTTTTAAAGCTAATGTGTTTTACCAATTCGTAATTTTTCTCATAGAAGCGTTGAACAGTATAGATGAAAAGTGCTTTTGTATTTGAAGTCAAGTTCGGAGTTTCGGTTTATAGTCAGAAGGAGAGTAAAAAAGGACGAATATTGCGGATTTGCGTATACTGGGGTTAAGGGAAGATTTCAACTGATTTGACATTACTCAACTATATTCGACAACATGTTTCCATGAAATTTTGTGAAGATAATTCCCACACTAACCGAAGCAAAAAGCTGAGATAATTCGTAAAGCAATTTCACACATTTTCTGCATTAAACTACAAGTATAGTATATCCAATGTTATACATTTACATAATTTGCCCTTAGATATTGACCAATAAATATGGTATAAAGCCAAGCGGAAGTTTCAATATGAGGGGGTATTACGACATATCATTACCAAAATTAGATGCTCTCTGAGTTTAAATAAAGTTTCTACGAAAACATCCCAGTAGAGGCTGCCTGAAGAGGAGTGCATTGTGTTCCTTAAGGGGGTATTTTAGTCTAGAAATTTTAAAATATCTAACATTTTCTTATGGTACATCTTTTAACAGTATAGATATTCAAAAATATCTTTCTAAAAGAACGATTGGCCAGAAGCTGCCGGCTAGCAACTTGCAGCTTTTGTTGTAGCGCCTAAAATCTAATTGGAATTTTAATGTTATGGACTGTGTTATTAAGATCCAGTCTGTACTTGTTGTTGTTGATGTAACAATTATTTAGACCCTGTTAGGGGTAACAGGGTAACAGTAGGCCTAGGAAACGAGCTGTTTTGACGGGTCCGTACCATAGGGAGAAGGGGGTTAAGTGAGTATGTTTCATTGCTCATCTAAAGAGGTGCTTAGTGTCGTGCGGGAACTCGTTGCATGCAGGGGGTCCAGTCTGCATAAGTAGGAATTTAACCGTGCTCTTATTCTGCGATGGGTGGTGTTTGGACTCCAAGTACGCCATTTATTGGAAGGGAGTCAATGAAGGTGTTTATAGCCGTTCCCACGACAGTCGGGTCTACGTAACCGGAACGGACCCGGATTTATTCCGGCCAAGGACTGTCAACTCGGCAGAATTCTGTCGCTACAACAACAACAACAAGGTGTTTATAGCTCCACTGTAAATGGCGTTCAGTGCTTGTAAGAAGTTGGTCGCGTCCGAAACTTGGTCGGTATATGGTGCTAGCTCATCGACATATTGAAGGAATGTTCTCCTGATGTTACCGCGAAGCGTATCCACCTCAAGTAGTTGACTACAGCGATGATTTCAGCAAAAACATCCGAGCAGAAACTGCTTGGAGAGAAGTGTGTTATATTCCTTTACAGGAAGCATTAAGGCCTCACTGTGTAGATGTTCGATTGGAGACAACAGGAAGCATCCCATTATAGTCCGGAGTGCGATATTCTGGCAGGTTTGAATTTTCTCCATCTGTGTCTTGTCAACAACGTCTCTTTGTCTTTGCCCCAAGTGCTGCTGGCTAGCGATTTCAGGATCTTGTTGCGGCTCGATAATTTTGCGACAATCACGGTTGTGTACGGAGAGAAGTAGTGCAGACTATCAAGTGTGGCACCTAAAATTTTAAGATTATTTATCGTCGGTTCCAACAACACTCGGTTCTATGATACCGGAGTTGACCCTCTAACCCTGTTTGGATCGGTAAGTAATCCAGTCTGTACTCTTCCCCATTGGTGGGGAGGAATGTCGGGGTCTATTCTGGATAAGTAGGAGTTTAACCTGCTATAATATCCAGAACGAAGTTGCGCGAGGGTTATGAACCGCATCGAATTATCTGTTCAAATACAATATGAATTAACTAATTATTTGACCCCTTGACATTCTGCTTCATGCGAAAGAAGCCCAGGCTTCGCATGCGGGATATGTTTAAGGAAATGTTTCACTATTCAAACAACATTTTTTACACACTAAGCAGTATATTAAGCTTGTTATGAAGTTTATAACACCCAGAAAGATACGACGACGACCCTATAAATGAGCAGCATGATGAGCTGATTGGATTTAGCCAATTCCGTCTGTATATATGCTCTGTCTCTCGGTTTTGAAATAAATGATCTCACCGTTCTATTCTCCCCAATAGCTGTTCATTTATCAGAATTACCATACAAACTGAACGATCAAAATCCAGTTTTTATATATAAAACTTTTCAATTTGAAGATATCTGCATGAAATTCGGCTGGAATTATTCTCCAAATCAACGGTACAATTTCTGAAGAAATTTTCAAGTCGGTACACTAGAGCATATAAGCAGCTGCCATACAAACTGTGCGCTTAAACTCTTTTATGGAAGTCTGGTGCAACCGAATTTATCCTTGCTTTTATTTTATTTTAATCATCCAATTATGTTTTTTATTATATGAGACTGGCCATAGCATTTAGCGCAACACAACAATTTCAAAAATAGCATTTCGAAAATTTTCTATTTAAATAATATTTATTGAATTCCCTCATAAATCAATTACAACATAATTTTTCTACGTTAAAATACAAAGGCAAATTTACACAGGAGAAAACTATGAGCCAATGCGGGGAGCAATTGCTATATATCAATACGCAATTTATATAGTACAAAAATGTGTGTGTATGTATGCATGCTTATGTGATACAATACTAAATATATATTATTTTGTCCTCTAATCCTTTAATATTATTTTAACTAATGGGATAATATGTTCATTTATAACTTCACTTATTTACTCATTTGCAAATATTAATCTTAGATGTATATATCTTTAATTTGGGTTATCCACATTTGAAATTAACCGAAACGAAGCAGTACGGCAATAGCAAATAACTTCATTGTGGTTGGTATACAGATCGTTACAAAATTTACACATCATAATTTATACGTCTGGGTCACATTTTTATTAATTATTTAATATAAGAAATTATATTTTGAGTGTTTTTTTACAACACTACTAAACAAATACAAAAAAAATTAGCTATGTTATCGCAAAAGCAGATCATCTAATTGCTTCAGCAATAATACACACGTTCGTCAATTATGGGTAACTGCTGGCTTCGTTTCCTCAATATTTATTCAAAAATGTTTCAATATCGATTATATTAACTGCAGCCTGAATGATTACAATATAACTAATTTTACACATCTTTTAATTCTGGTGGCATTTCATTTTTGGGGTGTTTATTCTCAAAATGTTGTTTGTACGTTTTTGGATCGGGCATTTGAGACTGTAATTATATTTGATCAATAAGTACTATTTATATATGTATAATCAACAATAATTTACCGTACCTTGCAAACCGCGCATACATGAACGAGCGCCTTTTGTGCTGCCTTCTTCTGATCGTTGGCACTATGACCTTGTTGTTTTTTCATTTTTGCTTGCTTTTCTTGAGACTTAGCTTGAGACTGAAGCTTTTGATGTCCACGAGCCATATTGTTTAACAACTGCAAAAAGGTGTGTTTAAAACATTAAGTTGTTAAATAATATTTTTATGGTATATACATATCTATACATATATATATATATAGATAAATTTTCAGAAAGTGCGCTTTTTTTGCGATTAAATTTTTGTGTATTTTAATTATACGTAGTAGAACTGTTTCAAAAGAAAATTTACAAAATATATTTGCCAACTCTCTTTTCAATGTGAACAATTTTGTAAAGGTGGTCCGCTTAACAATGGCTTTGGGAAAACGGAAGCGGTTTTTTTCCAGATCACAAAGTTAAATTTTACACAACTTACATTTCGGTATGTTGTAAATGCCGTTAATGCAAATGCGAAGAAAACAAATTGTGAGGCAACAGGTTTTTGTAAACTTTCTCTACTTCATGTGCATCTGCGTTTTAATGTAATGAAAACATACAGATGCATATTTTTATATGCATATTTGCAATTCAGTCATTTAGACGTGGCATCACAGCGCGATGATACGTAGAAAATCACATGTAACATCATCACAAAAACAAAGAAATTTTCGTTAATCATAAACTGAGTAAATTTTTCCATTGCACTGATCAGAACATAAAGTTAATTCGAAGCACATATTTTTAATCAATATGTCATCGCTCTTTTTTAAGCCGGTCTAAATGTTTGTTTTCCTTAGTTTTAGCGAACTTCATTTGGTATTATATGCGGCAGGTAAATAGCGATTAATTTACCTCAACATATTTTACATACTTATATGAAACACGCGCAACAGCCACGTTCTAGACAGCTGTGATAGTCACATTTGGTTCAATTTTCCGTCGTCAAGAACATTTGCACCTTTTAAGTATGTACATTACTTTCCCGCAATGGAAAAAATATATAGTTTAACACTAATGCAACTTTGTGAGTTACATTTTACTTTCGTTTTAGCTCAAGCATTTCAGCAGTAAAAAACTTAGTTTAAACGTGTAATTCCTTTAAAAGAAACAAAAAAAAAAGCATTTACTACTTCTCGAACAATTTTATTATTGCAACCAAAGCAGCGACTCGAACTTTAGCGCAGCTGCTTATACACGCAGTAATCCCGTACATTATGATGACAACTTACTTAATTTGTACAACGTGGTTGATCTTTTATGAAAATTATTATTAAAATGCGTTAAATTCTTTTCAAAAACAATGTACTGAAGACATAAAGTACTCAATAAATTCACAAATACTTTGATTTCTGTTTATTATATCCGAAATTACAGACTGTTAAATTTTTGTAATCAACTTCTCCCGTAATGCTTTTGAGTTCACTTTCAATTAATAAAAGGTGAATATGTGGATTTTGGAACATTTCGTAGTTGTCAAAGCGTCTCCGAAAACAAAGAAAAGAAGCAATAGAAAAACTGACATACAAAAAGTGAAACAGTAAATAAATAAAATACTGCCTTATCAATTATTTGCGTGTTCGATTTTAAACAAGAGTAAAAGGAATGGCACTATTATTTATTTGTGGAATGAAACAAAGTAAATGCAACAGAGGTGTTCTCGCGCCACAAATGTATTAAGATATAAATATCGCATATGCGAGTAAAAAGACTTACCAAGATATATATTAATTTCTAGGACTATCAAATCATACCGTATATTTAAATTACAAGCAAGTTTTTAATAGGATAGCATAATACACAATGACTGCTAGACTACAACTCAAGCTATGATATATTAGAAGTTTGATAGTTAATTTTATCTCTTAAGCTTTTATAGTGTTTTTTTTTATATCAGCTATCCTATAATGTAATCATATATGACTTAATTTTATCAAACATCTACAAAACATTTTGTTAGCATTAACAGTAAGCCTTAATACTTCAAATTCTGACCTGAAGGCGTATTGGTAGTTATAACCACAACTTTGTTTATCATCCTTAATGTTGTTGCCCTAATGAAATTAAAATGGCTTCAAATTTGTTAGATATGTGTTTTTATAATACTTTTGCATTTATAATTAAGACTTTTCAGTAAAAAGTAATTTCATTTCGTTACGATAAAATGTAGTATTGCAATCGATAAGTTTGTGGACACGAAATTGATAGTTTAATCACACCACTAGTCAGTTCTTTGTCATCGCCCAACGAGCAGCTGGAAAAAATTTGGGGAGAGCTGCATATTTTCAGTTGATTAAATAAAAAGGTGAATAATTGGTTTGAAATAAAATAAATCGCTGCTTTTAATAGGCAAAAGTGCAAATGGAAATGAAAATTGCATAATATTTGCTTGAATGGTGTAGACATTCAGTGAACAAACGTTTTGAAAATGAAAGAATAACCAGATTTTTTTCTTACCTATTTGTAGTTGACATTACGAAGAATTGAAAAAGGGAATAATAACCAGTCTTTTTTCGTCATAGCTTTCTATTTTTTCTTTTAGGATTGTGCTATTTTGTTCGAGTGTAGAAAATATACGTTAGGAAGTAAATAAACCGAATAAACATACGCGGCAGTAGCAAAAACCCTCTACTGAAAACTCTAACGGGTGGATGTGACGTTAAAGTGGCGATACAAAAGAAAAAAGAACTTAAACAACAACCTAAGCAGTGAAAAGCAAATATTGTAGCGATGGATATTTTGGACATCGATGAAGCGCTAAAAGATGATTCTTTTATGTACGTATACTCTAAAACTAGCTCTTAGGCAATTAACTTCATTTTTGTTTTCTCTTTATTGATTGGTGTGCACAGTTGCTTGGAAGATAAAACACACGATGACGTTTCGAATATTTTGCAACAATGGAAAAGCAACAATTGTCTTCTACCAGCACAGTATCAGCAAGAACAAGGTATGAAACTGTTAAAGCTTGATTTAAATAACAACGGCCCACTGCTTCCGTGTGGCATTTGTGTATATGTAATAATGCGTAAAGATAATAATGTTTGCAGATACATATGTTTTGCAGATTGTGCGTGCATAACAAATACGCCGACAGTGAAATAATTATTACCAACACTTTTAAAATTGAAAACAATGACTCATACGTAATTTCTTCAAACATATAATACTTTTTTGTTTGTTGTATTAATTTTCTACTTGGCCTTGAAGCCCACGATATTTCACACTTCACTCAATTACATATAACCATAAAATAGTTTCTTTTATATTTCTTACATTATTTCGAACCGGCGTTCAATTAATGCATATATACAAACACCTACATACGCATGTAGCCACAATATTTATCAAAGTAGTGTACCGTCGTTTTCCCTTTTACAGAAGTTGTATTTCTGCATTTATGGTAGGCCTTAGATTGCCAATTACTAAGTAATATGTTTGCATTTTGTTTGTATTTTTTTCTGCATACGCTTGGTGCTGGTACTTGTCCTCAATGCCACATATATTTGTCACACATACGCTAACCGCGTGGATCTACGTATTTTATTTGAAAACTGGTGATAAACATTTATCAGCCTACAAACTCAATTCAAGAACTTTTACTCGTCCACGCAGGAAGTCAACGCAAAATTTAGAGCAACATTTCGTAAGTATATCTTATACATATCATGTAATTTTACCGCTGAACAGGGTATATTAAGTTTTCCACGAAATTTGTAACACCCAAAAGGAACGTCGGAGACCCTATACAAGTATATAGATATATAAATGATCAGCGTGAAGGGTCGACTGGGCAACATTCATCTGTCTGTATACACGCGATCTAGTCTTAGTTTTTGAAATATCGATATAAAATTTTGCACACGCCCCTTTCTCCTAAAAAAGCTGATCACTTGTCGTAACTGAACGATATCGAGCTCCTATAGCATATAGCTGTCATACAAGTTGAACGATCGATATCATGTACTTGTATGGATCACTTTTTTATTTGACGAGATATCCTCACGAAATTTGAGATTATTTTACAAGGCCGTTGCCTTCTCCTAAGAAAATAAATGGTTCAAATCGGTCCGCATATAGCATATAGTTAACAAACAAACTGACCGATCAAAATCAAGTTCTGGTATGAACATTTTTGTATTTGTGAATGTTATTATAGTCTTGGTGCAACCGAAGTTATCGTTTTTTCTTTTTCCCAATTTTATATCAGTTTTTATCGGTTCAGTATCAGTTTTGCATTTCGAAACGTTGAATTTTTGTGGAAGCGGCATGAATTATCTGTAGTTCACCCGTTCCCACGACAGTCGGGTCTACGTAACCGGAACGGACCCGGGTTTATTCCGGCCAAGGACTGTCAACTCGGCAGAATCCTGCCGCTACAACAACAACAACAACATCTGTAGTTCACATCTGTTATTTTCTAAACACAGTTATAAATCACTTTTTTTTAATTCAATACTTTTTTTTATACACTTGTTACTTAATATAATTTTTTTAATTTAATAATTTTTTATATCCTTTTTAAGGCTCACAGTTCCGGAAACCATGGCGTACAGACAGCGTTTCCCATACACCAAGAACAGCTGCAACAAAAGTTCACAATTGCAACGCCACAGCCTGCATTTAATTTGGAAATAGGCGGTCTTGTTACAACAATGCATAAGTCGTTTTTGCAAGACACCTCACCACCATCATCCATATGTTCCTCCATGGAGATGTCAATGGAACGCATGAATAACTCCTTAATCACATCTGCCGACTTCACTAACATAAATTTCTTACAATCAACACAAAGCCTTGATTTTAACGAACCGACACTTAATGGCAGCGAATTATTTAACTTAGCGAATAAGGCAACCAGTGATGGGTATACTTTAAGTGACATGATACGCGACCGCAAAGCATTAGAATCGTTAACACTGTCGGGCGATGGAACACTAATTAAAGATTCACATATTGGCCAGATCGATGATATATCGCTCGCTTTTAGTAAAACTGCGTCCGGTTCTAGTACAATGGATAATTCCACGGAGAGCATGCAAGAGGATCATCAGCAACAACAACGAAACGTTATAACAGCAGCACCAAATGCACACACAGTGGGCGTGTTTGGCAACAGTGCGGCCGCAAGCAAAAGCAACATTATGCATCGTACAATCTTGCTTAGCGATGAGGTAATCGGCGATACAACTTTTGAATTGGTTGAGAGTAGTCTATGTGAGAACAATATTAACGGTATTAATGGTAATGATAGCGCAGCACCAACCATGACAACAAATTCAGCAAATGAGACCTTCAAACGACCTTGGAACATGGATGAAACTGTCTGCATACCGAATAGAGCAAATGCAACATACGAATTCAAACAGTTAACACCAGATGCGCGTCTAGCATCATCGGAAACGCGTTGTGAGACACCGGAAAATATGGCGGAAACCATAGCTGCACGCAAGTTCTACGAATCAACACCGCATACTGCCGGACTGTACGCAGGCGCACAACCAAATACACCAACCACGTCGAAATTGTATGGGGATGAAGTGAATATATCGCCAATAGTGGCTGCAACGGAGCAAGTGAATGCCAATGCCACGCATGTCCTTAGTGGAACTTTCGGTGAAGAGCGTGATGTAAAAAAAGTGAATACGAAAACTTTTTCCGGCACACTACCGCGACTTGAGAGTATCGAGCAAATGCTAGATGATATTGAAAATCCGAATGAGACGTACGAGAAATCCGGTGCAAAAACACAAGTGCTACAACAAAGCGCCGCCGACATACAAATGCAGAATGTGTTGGAATTGGCGCATGCCGAAGAGGAGCTTTTGGCTAGCAATAACGATCAGGAATTCGAAGATATGCTGGAGGAGTTCAGCAAAGTGGAAGTGAATGCGGAGCATGTGAAAATGAAGAAATCCTTAGAGACAATAAAAAGACGTTTTCAACGCGACCCCACATCTTCAACAAAAGCGCCCACTTTACAACAGGCACATAGCACTGACGATGCCACGCATAAGCCAACAGAAATGCAGGCGATCGACGAATGCGAGCAACGGCGCAATGGTAGCTATATCAAGGCTGATGTAACTGCTAGCGTAATTAGTGATTGTACAGCGCCATCTGGCGTATCGTCACCCTCATCCGCATCAATATCCGCTTCTTCTGCAGCATCTTCATTGGCTACCAGTGGTATTGGTAATAGCAGCGGCGCAGGTGAACGTTTGCTTAGTCGACGCAGTCGTCTATATGATAATATAAATCTCTCAACGATTTCCGCCGGTAGCAGCAATACGCAATCGCCATCACGCTCACTGGGTGCCTCGTTCACAGTGCATAAACGCGATGATAGTGCACAAGAGAATTGCGCGATAGCTGACGCAACAGCAAAGCAAGAGACTGATTATAAAAATGAGCAAGAAGAAAATAATTTTGGCAAGACTGAAGGCGCAATTGAAAATAGCAACAACATTGCGACTACGAACTACAACGGTGTGGGCACATATAAACTCTCCGAACGGCGGGAGCGTGATCGTGATCGTTTCAAAACAATCAAAATCGTGAAAGCACGCAACGTGAATGAGGATTTAGTAGCAGTGAATGTGCCTTGTATTGATGATGATGACGTCTCGTTAACTGCCGACGGTGGTACGACAGTCTTCAACAATAATAAATCGGAAATCGAAAACGAGCAAAAGCTGAAGTCGTGCATGGATAGCCAAAGCACCGTTACGCGTCCAACGACTGCTTCAAAAATAAATCCGAATTTCCTAACCTACAAAAAGCCGAAAGACAAACCAACAAATGTGGCTAATTTGCCGGAGATAGTTAGCGCACCGTTACCGAGTGCAGCAGCTAACGGCAGCAGTGAGGAACTTGAAAATCAGCCAATACCACCTAGTCGATTACGTTCACGTTCGCGTCCGCGTTATATATCGGGTTTGCAAAAGATGACCGTCGTGAAAGCAACATCGGCTGGCGACTTGGATCGTGCCACAGCGCTTGGCATACGACCGCCTACTGCTAGCGTCAGCCATGCAGCGTTAGATACGACGCAGCACATCAATGCTACGATTGTGGCCGAGCCTACTAAATATAGTCGCAACGCGCAACCTTTAAAAACTACAACAACAGCTGAGGTGAAAAGTCCCATGGGCACAAAATCGAAATCCTTCCACAATTTGTCAAGCAATTTTGGTTTTAATGGCGGCACTGGCTTACACGGGCCACGCGCCAACAGTTTGGGTTTGAAGAAACCCACCGTTTACGAAGGCGCTGGTGCTGCCAACGATGTAAGTATGATTAGTGTTATGTGTTGTAGTTTCGTTTTAATCATGCAAATATATATATATTTTCTTATTTTCAGCGCATCGCGAATGGTCTGTCGTCGAACTCCATACCTCCACAGCTGGTAATTGTTGCATAAATATTTTTTTTCCATATACAAGCTAATAGCTAACTTGAAAAATCTATATACACAGGCCGACGATGCTGTCTTCAAAGTTCCCAAATTGGTGTCCGGGCTACGTGCGCCTGGCGCCAAACGTGCCGGCTTAGTGCGTCCTTCCTCCGCTTACTACAGTCTCAACAGTCTGGCCGTTAAGGGTATGCCATCACTATCGCAACCGCCGTTAGTGAACGACACCGACTCGGATGGCGGCCGACATTCGCCCACCGATGTATGTTTTCATATACTACTACTTATTTGTTTTTATAGCCGAAAACGGTATATAAAGTTTTGACACGAAGTTTGTCTGTCTGTGGAAGCTTGAACTGGTCCCTAAGTTTTTGAGATATCGATCTGAAATTTTACACACGTTCTTTTCTGCTCAAGAAGCTGCTCATTTGTTGAAACCGCCGGTATGGGACCATTATAGAGTATAGCTGTCACACAAGCTGAACGTGCTAAATCAAGTCCTTATAAGGAAAACTTTTTTATTTTACACATTATCTTAACGAAACTCGGCATTGATTATTGTCCAAGACAACGCAGGCATATCTGAAAAAATTCTTCAGATTGCACCACTGCAGCATATAGCTGTCCTAGAAACTGACCGATCCAACTCAAGTCCTTTATGGAAAACTTTTTTATTTGACAAGATATCTTCACGAAATTTGGCGTAGAGTATTAAAAAAGGTATTGCTTTAATTTCCGAAGGTATTGCCATACAAACTGACCGATTAAACTCAAGTTCTTGCAAGTTTTTTATTTGACAAGATATCTTCACAAAATTTTGCACCGATTTTTGTCCAAGGCAACGCTACAATCTCGAATGATACTGTAAAGATCTAGAAGCTCTATGACAACCTGAACGATCAAAATCAAGATAAAGTTCCTTTTATACGCCCTTTTTATACTCCTTTTATGATATAAGCTTCGTTACAATCGAAATTTATATTTTTTTCTTGTTCTTATTTTTTTTTAATATTTTTAAAATTATTTTATTTTTATTTTTTGAATTAATTTTTTTTAAAACTTTTTTTTAAATATTTTTTAAATTATTTTATTTTTTTTTATTTTTATACTCTCGCAACCTGTTGCTACAGAGTATAATAGTTTTGTTCACCTAACGGTTGTTTGTATCACCTAAAACTAATCGAGTTAGATATAGGGTTATATATATATAAATGATCAGGATGAAGAGACGAGTTGAAATCCGGGTGACTGTCTGTCCGTCCGTCCGTCCGTCCGTGCAAGCTCTAACTTGAGTAAAAATTGAGATATCTTTATGAAACTTGGTAGACATGTTTCTTGGTACCGTGAGACGGTTGGTATTGCAGATGGGCGTAATCGGACCACTGCCACGCCCACAAAACGCCATTAATCAAAAACAAAT
Source organism: Bactrocera oleae (assembly GCF_042242935.1). Classification (NCBI taxonomy): domain Eukaryota; kingdom Metazoa; phylum Arthropoda; class Insecta; order Diptera; family Tephritidae; genus Bactrocera; species Bactrocera oleae. The sequence goes on along the minus strand of NC_091540.1, from coordinate 14,751,027 downwards.
AACTTGCCATAACTAAGCTCCGCAATAAGATACAAGACTGTTATTTGGTACACAGGATCACATTAGGGAGGGGCATCTGCAGTTAAAACTTTTTTTTTTAAGTGGGCGTGGTCCCGCCTCTAATAGGTTTAATGTGCATGTCTCCTAAACCGCTAATGCTATAATAACAAAATTCACTAGAAGCAAATGTTTTTAGCACTTCTATTGACGGTGTGAAAATAGTTGAAATCGGATGGCAACTCCGCCCACTCCCCTAAAAGCGCGATAAATCAAGCACTAAACACGCCAGAGACATTAAATTTCATCTTTGGGATGGTATGAGATGACTTTATAGGAACCGCTTTCAAAATTAGACAGTGGGCGTGGAACCACCCCCTTTTAGGTGAAAACCCATATCTTGAGATCTGCTCAACCGATTTCAACCAAATTCGGTGCGTAACGTTCTCTTCATGTCATAGTGCGAAAATGGGCGAAATCGGACTACAACCACGCTTACTTCCCATGTAACACCATTTTCAATTCCATCTGATTCTTTCACTTTCCTCTATGCAAATCAGGTAACAATGATTATATCGGGGTAAAACTTTGCGTGAATAATGCAATTAAAGTATGCCACCTTGCGGCCAAAAATTGTCTAATTCGAACCAAAACTGTTCAAACCCCTAAGTACTAAATATGTGGACCCCAGTGCCTATAGCTGACTTTTTACCGAAAATATCGGTCAACATAGAACAAGGCGGTAAGATCCACAAAGAAATCTTAAACGAATATACCATTTGACTTTGCGAGGGTATAAAATGTTCGGTTACATCCGAACTTAGCCCTTCCTTACTTGTTTAAATTATTTTATTTTTATTTTTTAAATTATTTTATTTTTATTTTTTAAATTATTTTTTTTTTTGTTTTTAATTATTTTATTATTTTATAAATTAATTTATATTTTTTTTATATATATTTTTTTTATATATTTTTTTATATATTTTTTTTATATATTTTTCTTAAATAAAAAATATATTTGCAAATCTTCCAGAGCATGTCTTCAGCTTCGTCACGTGGCAGCATACAAAATGGCGGTATAATTGTTGAAAAACCTTACAACGCTAATGCTACAACAACAAAATCAACTAGTATCACAACAAATGCAAACACCTTGAATCTAACTAAGTTCACCACTGGCTCAAAGGGCATACCGAAGCCGTCTGGTTTGCGGCCACCAACAACAAACATCAAGCGTAGCGGTTTACCGAAACCAGTAACAGGCCTGACACGACGATAAACCTTACATTACTACATAGCTACACACATTAAATCGACATATTATATGTATATGTACTAACTACTAAGCGACACATATATACATAACTAGCTATATACTATACATATATTTAAAAACGTGTAAATCAAACGAAAGTATGTAAAAATAGTTGGCAATCTTACCATGTAATTGTTAGAAAAAAAATGTAAAGCATAACTACGAGCATTGCTGTATGCTCTCTAAGTTGCCACAACGTATATTATTTTTATATAAATTTTTTTTTTTCTTATTACGACACCAAATCGATACTAGTACTTTATGTATTACTCAGAAGACAAAAAAAAAACGGAAACATAAAACACAAAAGCAATGAACAAAAAACTTGTACTGTATACATAATTATAAATTTCTGAGATACGTCAAATTCGAATATTAGCAATGCATATAATTAATTATTTTCTTAAGAGAAATTAACTATTTCAATTATATGTACATGCCGTTTATTAAATTTAGAGCAAATGCAAAACAAAGAAAAAACAACAACAACATATGTTTTACAAATCGCAAAAAACTGCAATTTAACTACAGTGAGAGAGAGTTGGAAAGAGAGTGAGTTAATTGTAAAAAAAAATGTTCGACATTTACAAGCTACTACATATGTGAAAAAAGTTATATCAGGGGAAGGAATAAGCAAGAAGTATGCCTTATTTTTGAAACTGTTATACGAATGGCTGTTGTAGGCCGTCGTCGTCGTCATCATGCACTCGTCATGAGCTTAATGATAAACTTTGAAGAAATGACTGCTGTTGTAAAAAAAAGTTGTGTCTTTAGTTTATAACATTTTGTTATTGTAATTTAGGCTTGATAGTGTTATGTGCAAACACACATGCATACATATACATATATGTAGTAGGTGCACGGGGAGAGGGGGTCTAAAAAACAGCGTAAAATGATAACAATAACTATTGCTCATGTTTCTTCGAAATGTACGAAGCAAAAGTAAGAGAGTTATATTAAAATAAACAGTAAAAGAAACTACGAATTTCATATTATAAAATATAATACAAAAAATTAGAATAAAAATCTATTAAGTCTTGAAGCCTGTGTTGCTTAACAGTAAAACAAAAAAAGAAAAAAAATGTGCTCATTATTTGTTAAAATTTTTTTTTTTTTTTATCTAATACCTTTTTTTTCTCTTTTCCTTCACGCATAACTAGATACATGCGTGCATACATACAAACATATACATATGTATATTGAATAAAAATATTTTTAAAATTATTATTGTGCCAATTTCTATTGCTACAACAACAAACAATGCAAATCAGCAAAAACGGTATTATTTAGCTTAACCATTTGATGGTAATATTTACAAAAACAAAAAATAAAAATTAAACGAAATTATTTACCCTCACTAGCTTATTAGTTGACATACATATATCACACGAGCTTTATGCTTATTATTATTACTATGTACCGTTAATTTTTTTTTTTTTTTTTTGCCATGGTGCCATGGTCATTGGGTTGTGCGCAAATTTATCAGTGACTGCATAACTACAACAAAAAACGTTACGTCAATTCGATAATTGAGCTCAACCGCTGTACACACAATCACACCAACACACACACTTGCATACATTACATAGTGTTTATATAGTATATTAATGTTTATTATACATATATATATTCGTAAAGAATATTTATACACACATAATGTGCTTTATTCAGAGCTTTTCAAAAGCATAATTTGCGTTCATGCCGCACAACATACACGCACATACCTATACATACATGCAATAAATTTATTTGTGTGTCAGTGCGTGTTGTTGTGGCGGTGTACCATATATGCAATGGTTCGTTTCTAACACTGGCTCTATAATGTTATATTTTGCTACAGTATTTTCTTTTCTTTAATTTTGCGACGAATTTAAAGCGTCACGCTTTTGAGCTTAACGGAAATAAACGTTCATATCAAATGTCAAATCAAAAGTGTTTAGTTGGAGAAGGCCAGCGAATGGCGAAAAGTAGACGTTGATTGTTAAGACAATACACACTTATGTACATAAATATGTGTATACACGAGAATATGTTGGCGAAAAGTAACGGAAAATTTAAATTTTAGAAATGTTTGTGAGATACATATGAGGGAGCAATTAAAATTAATATATTAAAAAACAAGTGCCGTAAACTTGATTTAATTTTCGAACTTAAGTTCGAAAACAAGTTTGAACGTCACTAACGAAACTAAAAATTAGTATATGAAGAAATTAACTTGAAATTACAACCAAAATCGGTTTTTCGAAAGTTGTATATACAAAAAAAAAATAATTTTTATTGAGTTTAAAATACAAAGTTTTCTATTAAACAACTTTAACGATTTTTCAGTATTTTTTAATTTTCGAAAACTTCGAAGTTATTAAAATTACAAACAAACTCAAATACAAATTCGAAATTCGCATATAAAAACAAAATAAATTTTTTTAGTTAAAAATATATACAAAGATTTCTATTAAATAAATTTACGATTTTTCAGCATTTCTTAAATTTTGAATATAAGTACGAAAACAAGTTTGAACGTTTAAAGAAAATAAGTATATGAAGTTATTCGTTTAAAATATTTTTTTATTCGAAATTCGAAAATAAAAAAAATTAAATTTCTTGAGCCTCAAAAATCAAATCAATATACAAAGTTTTCTATCAAACAAATATGTCTGTAAGTTTTGTAAACATTTGCTAAATTTCGAACATAAGTTTGAAAACTAGATTGAACGTTTACAGATATTTGAAATCAGTATATGAAGTTATTAGCTTAAAATTACAATCAGAATAGATTTTCGAAATTTGAATATAACGCGCGGACTCAAGTATAGTGGTCCGATATCGGCGGTTCCGACAAGTGAGCAGCTACTTGGAGAGAAATAAACGTGTGCACAATTTTAGAGCGATATCTCAAAAATTAAAGGACGAGACGGATAGACAGACGCACAGGGCTTATTTGTCATCATACTGCTTATTTAGATTCCTTCTGGCTGTAACAAACAACGTGGCAAACTTAATATACCCTGTTCAGTGTATACAAATAAATATGAGAAACAATCATTAAATTATAGTAATATTGCTAAATTTGAAAAATAATTTATATTATTTAGATTATGTGAATTTAAAATATACACAAAATGTTTTACAAAAAAAAATGAAAGTTCTGTAAATTTTTTTTTCAAATTTCGAACAAAAATTCGAAACGAGTAAGAACGTTCAGAAGCATTATAAAAATGAATATGCCTCGTAATTAAGACAAAATTACACACAATAAAAATGTTCCAAATACGAATAAAGCACTTTGAACATTGAGAAAGTATTTTTTTTATGAAAAGTGTGTAAAAGAACAAATAAATTTGAGGCTGAAAAATTTAAAATACTTGTTCTTAAAAGCAATAATAAATGAATGATGCTGAAAGATTGACCTTTCAAACATTCGTTGACTGAAAATTTGTAAACGCAACTAAAAAATTTGAAATTTTGAAATTTCGTAATTTTGTTGAGTAAAAACTTATGCGTTCAACTTTTTAAATGAAACTATTATTATTGTTTCAGACATATGGTTGATAGGAGATCTAAGAGTTATTATCGAAATATATACAAAACGCTAAATGTGAAAATTTGTGAATTTCGAAAACGAAAATTAAGAAAAGTTAACATTTATGCCAGCTGAACTTCGAACATACATAACTGTGAAACGTAATTTAATGTTGTGTGTGGAAAACCTAATTTTCTTAATAAAAATTATGACACTTTTGAAATACACTAGCAATTTTGTATTGAATTTCCACCAAAACCAAAAAATTATAATTCATTTTGAAACTACAAAATTAAACACACAAAATTTTTATTTTATTTGTAAAATAATACATTTGGCAGTACCCAAAAGTAGCTGTGTACCTAAATATTATGGTTTTGGTGTAGATTATAATTTTCGAATACACAAAACTTAAGTTTGACGAGAAAAATTTTGAATTTGGTACAAGTACATACATTAGATCGATAATACTAGTACAAAAATAGAAAAAATTTATTGTTTCGAAAAAAGCATGTCACTAAAAAACCACTGACATGTGTGTATGAATGTATAAGAGCCTTTCATATACATATACATATATATGTAAGTAATATAGCGATATTGTTCGCAAATAAGCAAGTATTGTCTTAGCAATCAGCATATGTTTTTTATATAACCCCGATTAAGCAATTTAATTGCGACATACTACATTAACAAACACATACATACATTATAAATTTAAGCTTAACTAATCGTCATTTATTTGAAAATATCTTTTATTATGCATAAATATTAGCGAGAAAAAGCAAAAAAAACTACTGGTTTACCGTTAAATCAGCAAGTAATAGCATATAGTTTTGAAAAAATCAATTATATATCAAGTTTAATTAAAATATCCAAATCGCTAACTCATTTGGACGAGATTATAAATTATATATCCCATTTTAAAGCATTTAAATACAGTTTAGTTTACCGTAGTGCTAATTATATTCTAATTTTTTGAACTTGTATACACAAAAAATTAGTTAGTTTTTACTAAAGAAAAATAAAAGCGTTACAAAAACTATATTCTTTACTTGTTTTATATGCACTGTGTTTCCAAAAATTCTTGAAACGCAGGTAAAATTTATTTCATATAAAAATGACAGTTTTTGAGATATTGAACTGAAATTGTGCACACGTTATTTTCTAACCAAAAAGCTGCTCATTTGTCGGACCTGCCGATATTCGATCACTATAGCATATAGCCGCCATACAAGCTGAACGATCAAGCTAAAGCCCGCGTATGGCAAACTGAGTTATTTGATAAATTATCTTCACGAAATTTGCTAAAATATTATATTAATGCTATAATAAATACAACTGTGAAGCGTATTACAGGTTCGTTGCAGTCGAAGTAAACGTTTTTTCTGCATTTAACTTTTGTTCGTTTTATTGGCGTAAGTCCAATTTCCAATATGAATATAATATACACCCAGCTGATCGGTTGACCAAAGATACATATGTGTCTATAATAAAAAAAAAGTTATCGATTTTTCATGTAAGCAGCACGTAAGCTTTGTCTGTTCACTTAAAATCACAGTTTTGTTTTTGTAGCATTTTTTTATTTTTTCAAGTAAAGTAAACAAAAAAATTAATATTGTACATCGAGTGAGAAATTGTTTTTTTCCGCTACAAAATATAAGAAAGTAGTATTTACAGTTAGTATGTACGGTAGTATAATTGATTGATGAAAGTTTCTTCAATGAAATACAAACTATACATATGAAAATATTTTACACAAAAACTAATTTCATTTTTCAGTTTTCATTGTCAAAAGTTTATTGCGGAAAATTCGTATGTAATGAAACGAACAACTATGTATAGAAAATGCCATATCAACTGTCGTATTTTCATACGTAAGCGTTATAAGTTAGAATTGAAAAAAAAAATGGAATTATATATACATACATACGTACGTGCTTATGTATGCATGTATGTAGAGACACCACAAAGTGCAAACCTTGAAATAGACTATACAGTAAGTTAATGAAGTAGCACGTTGTTCTAATTTAATACGTAAGAAAAGAGCTTTTGTTCAAGTACGAATGTGTGCGGGGTAAATAGCTGCAGCTGTCTAAACTTACGTTATAGCGGAAGCGAAGTTATAAGACGTGTCTCTTCAATGATTTGTCGGAATGTTTTGTTGTTGTTTAGCCTGCGGTATGGGCGCTGCAGCTTGTGGTTGTTGTTGTGCAGTTTGTATAGGTTGCTGTGCTTGCGGTTGTTGTTGAGGCCGTATGGGTTGTTGCTGCTGCTGCTGTTGTGGTACTTGCTGTTGCTGCTGTTGTGGTACTTGTTGTTGCTGCTGTTGTGGTACTTGTTGTTGCTGCTGTTGCGGTACTTGTTGCTGTGGCACCTGTTGGTATTGTTGCTGCTGTGGTATTTGCTGATATTGTTGTTGTGGTACTTGTTGGTACTGCTGTTGTTGACCATTAACCGTTTGGTAGGCTTGATTGGGATGCAATTGCACGGGCTGTCCCTGAACCTGTGGATGCTGTTGTTGATGCACGTATTGTTGTTGCTGTTGGGCATATTGTTGTTGCTGTTGCAGGTGTTGTTGTTGCGGTTGTTGATAATGCATCTGTTGACCAGCAGGTACTTGATATTGTTGACCACCCACTTGATAAGTGTCATGTGCGTCGTTTGGGTAATAACCTTGCGGCATGTTCGGGTGAGGTTTCAACTAATTAGAAAAAAAAAAAAGTAAAATTGAATTATGCAAAAGTTCGTAGATATTAAAGTTTATATACCAATCCTTGTGCCATCAAGCGTTGAATTTCTTCTTGACGGCGCCTTTCAAATTCTAGATACTCCTCGTGTGTATACTGTGGTTTTTCGTCAACAGTCTCCCATTCCGGATCCTTGTTCCACTCATCGCGTTTAGTTTGTTCCAAAAACTCTTGGAAACTAATTAACCCGTCACGATTGGTGTCAGTTTCCTCAAACACGTGCTCACGCATGCGCTCCATCTCTTCAGCACGCTCACGCATATCATCTTCAGGCAATCCAGATTGGTACACTTTGTCCAGTTCTTTGATGAAAAGTGCCTTTACTTCTATCTCATCCCAGTAACCGTTACCATCCACGTCTATAAAATAAGCCAACGTGAAATAAATTATATGTCAGATTATATATTTTTACCTACCATGCATCATGAAGAATGTGTGTGGATCAAAGTCTTTCTTGTCCAATTGATCTTGCTGTTCCCATACATCTTCTAATTGCGCTTTGTTGCCGGGGTGATGCACTTTTTCGTGTTTTTTATGTTTTTCTTCCTTTTCCCTTTCTTCTTGTTCGAATTTTTTGCGTTCTTCTTCAGGCAGTTCTTTTAATTTACTCTCTTTTTCGAATTCTTTCTGCATTTCATATTCTTTAAATTCAGCACGACGTTTTCTATCCGCCTCAGCTAAGTCTTCGGACGTTTTTTTAATCAACTTTTTCAAATCCTCAATTTCAAAAGTATGCTCGTTGTGGTGATCCAAATGTTGAGGAATTTTTAAATGTTCACGATCTATTTCATTTTCCAATTCATATTCCTGATTCACTAATTGCCGTAAACGTTCGACTTCACGCCGCTTGATTTCGTCTAATTTGGAGCGTACATGATGATTCACATATTCCAACTCTTGTGCAATTTTGCCATCCTACATTAATGTAAATTAATAAATTCATTGTTTTGCATATAATTGTATCTACCTAAATTTGTGAAAATACTTACACGTATGTCAGCTTCAGGCGCTTTGTCTAACTTTTTGCGGAAATCAGGATCGCTTTCAAGTGCTTCCACAACCTCTTTTAAATACCTTTCGTACTCCAATGCTGTTTCCACATCCGGAGTAGCCGGAGTTACAGACGCTTCTTCCTTTTCCTCCTTTTTATTTTTGGTCACTGGCAGCGCATTACAAAATTGCACCAGCACTATTGTAGTGGACAATATTAAAAATAAATTAGCTTTCAGTCTCATTTTGCAATTTTATTTTCGAAGTAATGCGTATATTAAATTCAATGTTGTTGCCGAAAAAACCAAGTGAATAATGAATATTCTGGGAAATGCCAGAAACTGCAAACCAAAACCTGACGTGTCAAAAGGGGGTTTGTATGCTTCTTCTTCTTGTTCGAATCACAATAGTAATGTAAACAAAAAACACAAACAGTTTGATATCGATTCTAAAACGATAGTGAAATCGATAACGTTCAAATGCAATTTTTTTAAAGGGCGATTACCATTATTTTGAAGAATAATGACAATCCATTTAAAGAATAGTGGCTGCGCGCGTTTGTACAGACAGTTTGACAAGAGCCCCGCAGTTTTTGAAATAACGATCTGAAAATTTGAACACTTCCTTTTTTCCCCCAAGAAGCTGCTCATTTGGGCTCAATGGGCTTCATATTGATAATAATCGTTCTAATTAGCGATTTATATTAATGATAACCTCAATCCATTTTTTAAAATAAATTATAATATTACTTGCATTAGTTATATTCATACATGTCGACAGTAAAATTATTATGGCTTTAAATATAAGTATATGCGTATATATGGACGTAATATTTGGGTAACTAGCGTGCTACTGAGTATTATGTTCGTTATATTAATTTTCAGCTATTAGAATTTTGTAGACTTGATTCCGACGCGATTTCTGTTGTTGGACTGGCATCATCACACAGATTAAGAAATGCCATATGCTCAGTGGATGGGAAATCGTCTAAAACAATTATGCCTACGTTATTATCCGGCAGTCTCGGAGTATCCTCGTGATAACCAAACCAATAGATAACAATGCCGGCGCCAAAACTAAAAAACAGAATACGAGTTTAATATAAGCTAATAATAATAAATAAGCATATTAAGACATACCGATTACTGTAGCTATATAGCTGTTGTTGTATGTACCACTTATGCGTTTTTACATCACCAAAGGTGGCCTTACTTTCAATCCAATTAACTACTTCACCTTTGTACAAGAATGGCACAATCATTTTAATATCCGGTGTTTTATCATAGCCAAGACGTCGTAAGTCATTTTCATCATAGTAGTGCATATTAGCGGCAGTGGCCATTTGTTTCAACTTAAATTCATACTCTTCGCCTAAAATTCTGCGACGTAAATCAACAAGTGGTCCATCTTGGGAATCGCTACACATGCATTGTATAACATTCGCGGCTAGTTTCGGATCATCAATGAGATGTGGGTATTTCAGCAGACGACTCAAGTCTGCTTTGTGCAAAAATTTATATTTTACCTGCAAAATTGCGCGACAGAGTGCCATCGGGCTTATGCCCTCTAAGCATGCAATTTTCAGGAGTAATGTAGGTGCTGGATGTGTGCTTAATTGATCTTTGAAACTGTAAGGAAAAGCCAAAGAAGTTATTAGTTGCATGTTTTGTTTTTTAATTTGTGACTTACGCTTTCAGATATTTTTTTGCTTTTATTTCATTTTGCCAATGCTGTGCTCTTAAACGTGTAGAAAGTTCTGTTTGCAAAATACTTTTTAACGTCTGCTTATCAATGTCGGTAAAAATCCGATTCACCATCTCCATCTCGCAATCTATGGCAAGTCCATGGTAATGCTGTATGAAATTACAAATACTTGAATATTCTAAGGCGTTAAGTATGCGTTTTTTTCTTTCTACAGCGGCCATTTCGATCGTCGCATTAATTTCCATTTTTGGGGTAATTGACCAACGATTATTTTTATAAAATAGAAATTTCTGCTTTCGGTAAATCCATTGATTTCCTTTATTTGTTGTTCACGAAACGGTTTGAAAATCAGCTGTCTAAATTTTGTAAACAAAGTCTTCTTCTTTTCGTTTATGTTGTACTTATTCACAATGGCAGAGAAAATTTAGTAGCAAAAATTTAATAATTTTTCTTTTTTAATCTGTCGTTCGTTAAAACAGTAGAAGAGATAATAATTAACTAAATAAAAATTATGCTTCAATTTCGTATAGAGGGTCGTAGTAGGATGGTACACAATTTATAAATGCTTCATAATAGATTATTCGAAAATGGATGAAATCGGGTAATAATCATGCCCAGCTCCTATACAATGGTTATTATGAAGACGATTGACAGTGCGCTAACGCACTAAATGAAAACAGAAGCTTTAAATTTTATCACAAAGACGGCGCGAAAAGACTGCATGGGAATCAATGTAAAAATTGGACAATGGATATGGCACCGCCCATATTGAAGTGAAAATGAATGAAATCATACTTTTTCATACTGTAAATTGAAACCAATGAATATATTAAAATAAACTTTTGCACAAAGAATGCCTTTCAGGTGTTGCACCGCTCATGGTTGAAGATGAACCATATTTTTTCTAGTCCTCTAGAAACCAAATGTAGGAAGCTCCGAAACTATGATTGACTTTATATCCAAAAAATCAGTCACTCTGTAAGATATAGTAAAATTAAGTGGGCATCTTTACCTGAAAATAATACAGCCTGGTATTAAATATGGTAGGTTCCTAGCCCTCGTATATTTCATACAACAAATTTTAAATATTCGTCAGATTTTATACCATTTACGTATATCGGCTAATATGTGTGCTCTTTTCGTAAAATTAAGTGGACAATTCCAAAAAATTGATCTAGACCTTAGTCCAGCCTCCACAGTCTATCCCTAATATAATATAATGTTTTCCATTTTTATACCTTGAACAGTATTGTATGTATTTAGTTTGCCACGAAGTTTGTAACACCCAGAAGGAAACGTTGGAGACCCTATAAAATGTTTACATAAATGATTGGCATAACGAGTTAAGTCGATTTGACTATGTCCGTGTGTCTGCCTGTCTGTATATGCACGAACTAGGCGCTCAGTTTTTGAAATATCGTTCTGAAATTTTGCACAAATCCATTTATCCTCAAGAAGCTCGGATCTGCCATTATCGGACCACTATAGCATATAGCTGCTATACAAATTGACTGATCACAATTAAGTTCCTATATTTTTATTTTTTTATTTGTGAAGGGTATTATAGCTTTGCAGCAACTGAAGTATAAGTTGCCAAGCACAAACCAGGCTAGACTTCAAATACCGGAAGTTATTGATGTCATTCTCTGTGTATTAAATTTGTTTCTGAGTCGCAGGTAATTTTCCCATTCAGCCGATAAGTGACATTTATAGTATGTGCTTTTAACAGCCATTCTTTTTGATATCCTTCGTCGCACAGTTTTCCGTTTAATATCCGGTTATAACTAACTCGATTTGGTCAATTTCTTAATGCTGTCTTTTTGATTTATTTGTTTGTTTTATTTGATTTATTTTTGTATTTTTCTGATTTTATATCCTTTAGCATTTGGTCACTTTTGCCACGAGCTAATCCCGAGTGATTTTGTTCACTTTTGTTGTTGTAGCCTGTGAGAAAGTTTTGAACATCATAGCTTGGTATACAATTGGTGAGACATATGTCTGTATATTAATAAAGGGTGGGAATGTTTTTCGCTGGTCACTTAGAAAATTTGGTTCATAGTCACATCTAAGAAAGTCTCTCCAAGTAGGAATCGGTATGAGGCCACAATTATAACGGGAAGGTCTTTCGCCTTAGAGTTTTCCATTTTTTTTCTTATTATCATATAGAAAGACTCATATCTCGCTTTCAACTACTTGAAAAATATCTCGTTTCATAGATTTGGTTGAAAACTGGACGCTCTGAAAAATAAACGGTTGAAATTTTACTACAAGTATATTAGGGAAAATTTGTCTTTTTCTTTTGAATTTTATAACTAAATGAAAAAAAATCTTTAGAATTCAGAATACGCATAGGATTTGTAGGATATTTACTTCTCTACAAAAATGAACCTTAAAATTAACAAAAATATATGTTTGTTGAGAGATAAGAGCGTTCTAATAACTACTACACATCTTAAATGCTCTTATATATTAAGTTTGAATAGATTAGATCCATCTTAATGACATTTGTTTTGATTAAGACGTCAAGAATCGTTTGGAAACAAACATGAAGAACTAGCTGAAGATTTGAGAAAATAGTCAATTTTTAATATAAGAAAGCGCATAGCAATAAAATATTCTTGAAGTAGAATACTTCGCTATCAGTGAAAGCTAGTCAAAGCTCTACAAGTATGTTAATCATTCAATATTAATTTCATATCTAAAATGTCTTCTCAATGAAACCTTTTATGAAATACGATATGAGTAAGACTCCTAGACTTCCTTTTGGAAACCAAAAAAGTGGATAAACTAACACTATAAGAAACTTGAAACTGAAAGCTTATAAAAATGGAAGCTCATACTTGAAAATGCTTTGCCATTACTGAAAGCTATTTGAAGTGAAAGTTTAAGTTTAGTGGGCAGTTTTAAGTCATTTATGATTATTATACTTTTTAAATAAAGTTTTCTTAATGAAAGTCGTTTTGATTAAGGCTCAAAGAACCGTTTCAGAGACGAAAGCGAGTGAAAAACGCTTAAAGTTTGAGAAATCTTGTATGCTTTTGGTAGTGAAAACGCATATATAATAATGTTTTAGTTTGCTAAAGTGAAAATTCAAGTTTATTAAATATTTTAAATTTTTTTCTTAAAGCGGATTGTAACGTTTTCTCATTAAAACCTACTAAGGCATTCGATTAGAGTAATACTCAGAAAAGCTGAAATTTTGGAAAAATGTGCAAGCTTTTACTAGTGAAAGCGCTTACATGAGAACACTTTTCCATTACTGTGTACTATTGCAGTGAAAGTTCAAGTATAATAATTTTTTTTAATAATTCATGGAAATTACACGCTTTTTAAGTTTTCTTAATGAGATTCGTTTTGATTAGTGTTCAAAGAACCTATATTGAAACAAAAAAGTTTGGAAAGAGACTTTGAAAAAATGTGCAAGCTTTTACTAATTAAAATTCACAAAACTGAAAGCTCACATGTATACATGAATTTTAAAGTAAATAATGTTAATATACATTTCGTTTACCATATAAAGCATTTTTCTTGAAATACGTTTAATTAAAAGCTAATGCTAATACCTACTTAAATGAAAACTGCTAATTCTAGTGAAGATGAAGATATAATGGAATTCTTGAAATAATTAATTTTAAACGATTTTTAAATGAAGCTTCAAAGCTTTTAAAATAAAATTCGTCCTTTCTTTATGATCATCACTGATTTACACACATACTTTAACGAACTCTAATTTAACATTATTGCAATGTGAAATTGCTTTTATAAGTGGTTTTAGGCGTTTTCTCATATTTCTTGGAAGTGTATTCGTTAATTTTATTCAAAAACAGTTAATTTTTAAGCTTAACATAATTCTTTCTTTCATCGCTGGCAATTTATGTATTTATTTTGTCTCCCTAATTTTCGTAGATTACCTTATTATTAATGTTCATATAATCACGTCATAATATGTCAATTAAAATTCTTTAGATTATGGAAGTTTTGTGTGCGCTTGAACGATTAAAAGCATGCAAGCTTTTACTTAATTATGCATAACCTATTTAGGTGTTAATTTATGCGCATTTCGGCATAAATAGATCGCAGTTGATAAGGTAAATGCTTTGATTTTGTCCATTATAATTTTTTATTATTAGAATTTTTGAGAACATTTATGAAAATATTAATTAGAAAATTGTACAAAATTAAACTCAAAAAGGCAATGATATTATATTCAACTTAAGCACTAAATGTGTATGCTTAACAAGCCCATTAAACACGCTTAAACACCAGAACAACATGCATAAACCGTTTAATTTACAACATACTCACTCCGGCAACACGACAAAGCACAACAAGTTGTGAACATTTATACAACAATAAATACAATAAACGCTCTAAATCGACATAAAAGCTGTGAGTTGTTAAGATAGCACGCCACAAGCCAACATATTTAGGTTTGTATGTTTGTGTGTATATATATGATTTTCCCAGTCGCATTTTCACCACCATTGCCGCAATGTCCGTGGTTACGCTTGCGGCTGGCATTGGGGCTACGGTTGTGGCTATGTTGCTCGGATAATGTCCGACGACAATCTGTTGATTGTAAACTTTGCGCGAGTTTAAATTGAAAACGAGCGAGTGCTGACGCCGCTCTACAGCTATGCATAGTTTTGCTCTAATAGCATTTTGATGGCAGTTTCAACTACGTGACGATCATTAGCGTTGCAGCACAGTTGTAATTTTGAGGCGTACAACTCAACAGGCTCGAGAAGAGGTAGGATAAAAGGGCAGTAAAATAAAATATTTAAAATTATTATATAATAATTCTGTTTTTAGTAGCTGTGCAATCTGATAGCTGAAGACCGAAGCATATATAATTTTCGTAGGTGGCAATGGTATAATATAGACATAGCATTAGGAAGGGTGTACTCCACATTAAAAGGTGGGCGTGAGCTATCTTGCACATATTCTGGAGGGTCCCTTCCCAGGTTATGGGTTGGGAATAGAGTGTTTACGATATGACTGTAGCATTTAACTTTAGAATGTTGTTTTCTCATTACGATCTTCTTTCCGAGACCCCATGAAGTATTGTATATCACTGCGTAGCTCTTCCCATTTATCTTTCTTTGTCTTTATTATTGCATCTTTCGGCTAAGTTTTCTCAGTTTTATATTCCTGATTCTCTTTTGGAATGTGTTGAGCCGTTCCATAAGAGATGTTGAGATCCTCTGCTATCTCTCTGTTTTTGTTTTTTTGTGTCCCTTACGCCCATTTTTGTAAATTTATAAAGAAAAGCAAGTTAATCTCTGCGAACTTCCTTAGGATAAGAGTTTCATGTGGGACTCAGCCTTTTATTGAAGAATCAAAAATTTCAGGGAGTGTTAGAACTTAGAATGTTCTTAGTTGATTAGTATCTTCAATACAAGGAACACCCGCGAACATCATTAACAGGGTTTGCTACGTAAATAAAATTATATAAACTGGCTTGGAAATAAATTTGAAGGGCCGGCCGACCCTGCACTCAAGGAGGAATAAATATAAACTTTAAGTCGACATGAGTTAAAAATTTTGATGTGTGCAAACTTGCACTGAATGAAAAGCTTAACGACCAATTCGAAAGTTTGGAAGGTATGATTAATGAGGAATAATGAAGTCAACAGCTGACCCCAGCATAGTATGCATATCAACTAAGCGATTGATAAAAACCAACTGAATATATTCAACTATGCTCTTAAAATGATTGCATAATTTAACAAGCAATTAAGATCGCAAAAAAAAAGAACACGCTATATTTTCCTCTGAACGCTTTAATAGCTTGTTGATAGGCGTTTTTCTGGGCGAAAAAGTTCACGTAATAATTAAATTAGACTTCAGTATTTTTTGCGGTATTTATTAATCAACTTAGTTACTGAGCGCATCAGCGAGCGATTTGGAACTCGTAAAAAATTTCGAAGTCATAAAAAAGTGTAATTATTAATAATTTACAAAAAGTAGCGAGTAATTAAAGCAACTTTGCAATATCGTAAAAAAGCAAGTTTATTTAGCATAACCATTAGCATATTCGCAGGCGCATTTGTGGTTATGGTGTGGGTGAAGCAGTCAAACCGCAAATATGGGCGACGGCGCTTAAAATTAATTACCATATTATTAAAGCATATTAAATGGTAAACGAGTATAAAACGAAACGCAAAGCAAAAACAATGCGCAAACATTCAAAATTAAAGCGTGCTAATGTTGCCTAAAAGTATGCTACAATATTATAAAAATACGTTTTATAAGTGTTTTTGTTTAATTGAAATTGCAAAAAAAAAAATTGAATTCTTTTTACACTGCGCTACTCTATATAAATACTAGTATTTCTGATAAAAAAATGCACTTAAGTGAATTGCGTCAAACGTTTGACATTTGCAAATGTATAGCCGTGGTTGTGCGCTTAACTTTAAAAATTTGGCTCAGCTGTTCACCGCTTTTGTTTGTAGTTTTAATATAAAACACATTTATTTTTATTTTAAATGTGTTGCAGTGCTTTTTGAACAATATGTTGCAGCAGCTGGTAGTTGAACCAAAAAAGTTGCAAGCAATATAGTTTTTGGGTGTAAAAAGTTTTGTAATTTTGCATGCAGTGTAAACTTGAATAACTTTGAAAAAAAATATCTGGTTTTTGCTATATTTATTTAATTTGTTTCACTTTTTATTATTTATCTGTACTCGACCCCTTTTTGTGGTTTTTTTATTATCTTATGTGGCATATCGCGCGATATGGCTGGGCTTTCGATATACATGTTTGCCTACTGCTCATCAATCAACTTATGGAGTTTCTGTAAATTACAACTATTGCTTAATTCAAGCCTTGTCGCCCTTGCAATCTCTTTGGCGAGTGTTGTAGCCATTGGGAATGTTCTGAATCAGCGGACCCCACGCCTTTTCCTCTTGGGATTGTATTGCTGTTATGTTCAGTATTGTCTGCATGGTTGTTGGGTAGACAATGTTGACTTTGTAATTGGCCTGCCAGCGTTTCGGAGTAAATAAATAGGAATTGATGGAAAAGTCTACAATTATTTTTTAAGTGACTTAAGAATATTGCAGTCAGGTATTAAACTACATAATTTTGAAACATTTTTATCAATACTTGAAATCACATCGTAATTAAACCTTAAACTCAATTTTTAATTGGTGCCTCCAAAATGTATGCTTTTAATATCATAATTCCTCGCTGGACTTCAGTCAGATTGACAATATTATACGGCTCTGTATTGAATAATATATAGTACCATATATCAGTCAATACCAACCAACATCGAAAAGTATTTCGCCAGCTTTGATCCTTGCAAGTTCCATGAATATAAAGCTTTCGGTTAATTGAGTTATTAAGTAGATTAAATCAAACTTATCAATCTTGATGTTAAGTAATAAAATATTTTTGAGGAAGAAAGCTTTATTCAAAATGGCATTTTCCACAGAGCTTCAAGTAAATATGTATTTTATGCTTCATTTTGTTAAGTAATGTGATAAAAATTTTCAGCGTTAACTCTTCAATTTGCGCCCTCTATAACAAAAAACATAAAATCATAATACTATTCATTAACCCTCAGTAGTTGAGTGGCTGATTAAATGCATATTCAAAATGTAGCATACTACTTAGCGCCAACATTTTTTTTACGCAGACAAATTCTAAGGCTCTTAC
Source organism: Bactrocera oleae (assembly GCF_042242935.1). Lineage (NCBI taxonomy): Eukaryota > Metazoa > Arthropoda > Insecta > Diptera > Tephritidae > Bactrocera > Bactrocera oleae. Next base: position 14,733,091 of record NC_091540.1, on the reverse strand, counting down.
ATATAACAATACATCAAGCGGTAAATAAAAGCAAAACGTATTCTCTCTGTCAAAACTCTCCATTGTATGCAAACCCCTTTTTTGCATAAACGAATACATTGTTGAAGATATCAGAATTTTTTTTTTGACATTTCCCACCCATTATTTTAATAAGCATTTACGGTTTATATAAGCGAGGATATGCATAAAAAACGTGCAGCCAAATTGTGTTAAGCAACAGTTGCAAGGGTTGCAAGCACAATGGTGAGTCATAAAAATAATGCAGTGCCACGGGACTGCGTGCAACGCAAAAGTATGCAACAAAAAAACAGCAGCGACTAAGCAGTATAAGAAAACGGAACGTTCTCGAAAGCAATCTCATACGCAAGCATGAGTGCATGATAAACGTATGCATAAAGGCACACAGACACGCACAAACTCATACATACGCATATACACACAAAGCACTTAACTTGTTCGGAAAGTGTGTGCAAGTCGAAGTAAACGCCACAAAACGCTGCAAGTAAATCAACCCCGCGGGTCCAACACTCGCAAATGCGGCTTAGCGTGTCAGCAGCCTGCCAGTCAGTCCTCGAGGCGGGTAGCCAGTCAGCTTTGCAACAATGTATGCGTTGTCTTAGGTATCAACCGCATGCTTTTTCGTAGCAAAGCATACTTTTAGGAGCTCAAAAATGCAATTGAACAATAAATCTATTTATTTGTAAGCGCCGTCGGCGGCGTCACCGCTTACATTTGCAACAGTGTTGCTTTTATTGCAGTGGCACAGCCAACTTCCGTTGCTTTGTTCCTACTCTCTCTCTGGAGAGTGAGGAGAAGAGCGAAGGGAGTTGAAATTTGCAATGCTGTTTCATTTTGTTTAAAGTGAAGTGCCTGCAAGCGGAAGGAAGCCGCTTATTTGTGCGTGTGTTTGTATGCAAGAGTTGCTACTGCTGCTTATTTTTAATACCGTGTACGTGTGTGTCAGCGTTTTGTGTAGATTTATAATGTGTGTAACCTTTAAGATGATGCTTTTTCTACCAGTACAAAAAAAAAAGAAAACGAAACCAAATGAAGGATTAGTGCGGGGTTGGCATGACATTTACTGCATGTTTATATATAAATATATTTGTATATATGCGTGTATGTATGGTATATATATACATGTGTGCAAGTGTGTATATGTGCACTTACTAACTCTCGTCTGTATTTTCATTCAGCGGTTCAGTTATGCGCTTTATGCTGAAGTGTATTATATTTTCCAAGAATTTTGTATAGAAAAACTCGCTTCTTTGCTGATTTGTGATTTTAGCTTGATTTGGTTCTGTCGAATTTTGTGTGCGTGTGCGTTTGTGTGGGTAAACTGCAACGAATTTGAATGTGCAACTAAGTTTACGCTTTACTTACTTAGCTTTGTGTTACTTTGTAGCGAAATAATATTTTTCAATGTCTCATTATAAAAATTTCCTAATTTTATATATATTAATATGTTTTTTTTTTTAAGAAATTACAAGTAAAAAAATTTGAGGTTAGAAAAGCTAAGAGTAAGATATTAATAACAAAATCCTTAAAACAAACACGCTTTTTAAAATGCTTTAGAGTTTCATACAAAGAAGTGGGCAAAACAGCTTTCACTATTTATATTTTTTATCGAAGGCTCAACTTAACCACACCAATTTCGATCCACCGCCCGATTCTTATAAGAATATAAGAATAATATTTTAGTTGTCCCTCTGCAGAGAACTTGGAGTCCGGAGTCCTCGGAGACCAATTTAAATTTGGAGGTTCTTCCATTTGCTGCATTTGATGCACAAAAAGGCGTAGGAGCTCGATGATGTAAAAATTTGATGTGCAAAACATCAACCAGAGAATCGGAATTCATTATATTGGGGATATATGGTTTAGACCAAGACTACTTGTTTTTATATTGAGCGCGAAACTATTAATATAATATTATAACTTTTTAAAAAACATGTCCACTTAATTTTATTAAAATATCACTTATTTTGACCAACCTAAACTTTTTAAAGTCAGGTGGAAGGTCGGAAATCATTACAAAGGGTATAATGGGACAGAGAAACAGGGTTGAATGCATCAATTTTTGACATTGTTCAAATATATTTAAAAACTCATTTTCAAGCAATTTTATAAATATATACATATAAACATATATATGGAGTAAAGTCAGCCAGACGTTTCAAAATGCTGAATTATATGGGCTCCCATGTCTCGGGAACTAATTTTAAGTTCTATATGATTTCTTTCACTTTTCAATATACAACTTAAGCATCAATCAATATATTCAGATAAATCCTTGCACGAATAGTGCCTTTGAGGTGTGCCACCTTATGACTAAAAATTGTCCTAGTCGGATTAAAACTATTCAAGCCCCCAGATACCGAATTTTTTTTTTGCACATTGCGAAAGTATAAAATGTTCGGTTACACCTGAACTTTTCACTTTTTTCATTTTCTCTTTGGTTAACCTACCTGATTATGAAAAATCTTTACATTAGGTGTAGTAAAAAGAAATTTATTATTTTCCAATAGATGGCGTTATTTATCTGTATCTCAAATTGTATAAGACCGATTGAGTTCGGCTGAATGGCGTTAGAAAGATGACATTTCGTACAAAAAAAACTTTTTTGACAGTTTTGTGATTGGTTGATTTAGTTTTGTGTAACCGCGCGTCAAAGATGAACACTAGCAACGAGAAAATATCTATATTTTACAGTTTTCACGATAAGGGCGAAAACGCAAGCCAGGCGGCTAAAAATGTGAATAGTGTTTATGGTCCTGATACTGTAACAGCCAATTATCGAAATTTCGTCGATTCCGTTCCGATAATTTCGAAGTCAAAGATGCACCACGCTCTGGAAGACCAATTATCGAAAAAATCGAACAAATAATGAAAATCGCCGAGTTCAAACATCGATTACGATTGTCCAAGACCAAAAACCGTTTGAAACCATTTGAATAAGGCTGGATACGAAAAGTAATAACAAAAGTATTTAATTTCAAGCAAAATTAATGTGTTTCTTTTACTACACCTAATATTTATATAAATCGAGGCTGATGGATCATAATTAAAATAATTTAAAATAAAATAAAAAAATAAAGTAAATTTATTTATTTAATAAAAGAGAGAATGAAATAAAGAAATCTAAAACGTTTTTTTTTTATTTTGCTAAATACTGATATAACCCTTTTCTTTTGTTAAATTCCTATTTTTTGAAAAAAATTTCTCGTAAACAATTATTACCATTTCTTCGTATATTTACCACTTACCTTAACTGCACATGCAGACTTCTTATCACTCGGTGTCCTTCAGCAATTTCACTCAAAAAGTTGATTATATGTACAATAAGTGGTGAAACTCGAGAGTGACTGCTACTTGCGCTGTTGCTCTCAGCTACACTTTCGCTGCTCTGCTAACTCGCTGTTAACGCTACACAACCAAATGTTATTTGACCTGCTCATCGTTGCACACATTTATAACGATAATATCGAATTTCAGTCGCCGCTCAGCTGTTGGTGTTGGCGTCACTGCGTCGCCGGCGTGTGGGTGGCATGCAAAAGTATGTACGTGAAAGTACGCTTATGCAGCACGAAAACAGGCAAGCGTGGAAACAATAAAGCATTCTACGAAAAATATTGCTGCTTAAATTTATTTGAAAGACGCAAAAAGTTTGGACATTAAGTTTTATTCGCAATGTTGGAATTAATGTGGTAAAATATATAAGTTGCGTATACGCCGTGGTGTCAAGGAAAATTTGTTCATTTTAATTACTTTAATGTGAAAAAATATTTTATTAGATTTTTGATTTTATATTTTATATTTAATGCTACGTAACTCCTTAAATGTATGCTTTATAGAACTAAAAAAAAACACTTTTTCTCAGTGGAATAAACAATATTTTCGCAAATCCTTCTTCTCTTACCTTTTTTATAGTGGTATTTTGCCAATGTCATTGAATATTTGCATATTCCATACGTTAAAAGCGTATAAAAAAGAATAAAAGTCTTCGTGCTCCCGCTATTTCTTATGTTGCATGTTCGTGTCGCCAGTTGGCCTTTGCCTTTGTAATGACTTTAATATGCCGTCGCTTGACTTCAATTGTCTCAGTTAGTTTCTATGATTGTTGTTTTTTTTGCGCATACTGTTTACATTTGTTATCTTTTATAGTTATTATTTCTGTTATTGCATGGCTGTGTGCTATCAAGCGTTGTCTAGCTATTTGTTGCTCAATTGTTATTGAAATCTTTATGAGTCAACTAAATGTCGTCTTTGTTCTACGCCTCCCGATTCAGTAACATCTTTTTGTGTTTGGTTTCTTGCTCTATTTGGTATTTACTTTGAATTGCTAATTCGTCTTCTTATACATTTTGTATGAGGTTCAGTGAAATTGTTTACATGTAGAACTGTAGAGAAATAAAGAAAAATGCATTGAAAGGGAGGGATACGAAACTTTAAATTTATTTAACTTTAAGTGGATGCAATTGAAATAAAAATCTAATGAATAAGCTAATTTGAATTAAATGAAAGAAGTAAAATAAAATAATATAAAATAAAATAAAACAAACAACAAAAAAAAAAACTATAAAAAAAAAATTAAATTAAAAAAAAAGAAAAAATTAAATTAAAAAAAAAAAAATTAAAAAAAAATTAAAAAAAATGGGGACTTAGCAAAAAAAAATAATATAAAAAAAAAATTAAATTAAAAAAAAAGAAGTTAAATTACAAAAAAAAAATTTTTTTTAAAATGGGGACTTAGCAAAAATTTACATAAAAGTTCACTTTTAAAGCTACATATTGATATAGTCTGGTAATATGAAATTTGAAGTAGGTATAATTTTGGGTAACAAACCAGCAAGTCATAAAAAATGTATGTTTTTATAACTCGTCAGCTCTCAAAGCATTTTATATAGTAAAGGTAGCCCTATAGGAGGCCTATTATGATATTTTATATAGTTAGGTTAGGTTAGGTTAGGTTAGGAGGTCGATCCCAGAAGGGTTCCCACTTGGACAGCTTAAGACGCCAGTCCGTTGTGATACCTACGACTCCTATAGTCCGGATCAAAAGACCCTTACAAGTCGACAAGACGTCTTGTGCTGACTACAAACTTGTTAAGACGGCCAATATCCATTACGGATAGGTATTCAGGACCGCCAAACGTGTGATTGCCGAGATATTTCAATCGGACATTGGAGGAGAAAGTGCTGGGATGATTCCACCTCGCCCTCCTCCATACAACTTTGGCAACTGGCATCGGGTAGTACACCAAGCCGTACCGCATGAGTGCCCATTGGACAGTGTCCAGTAAGAACTCCTACAATAGCGGCTAGATGCACTTTGCTCAGGGCGAGAAGTTCCCCCGACCTCCTGCGATCCACTCTTGGACAGAAGGATCTCGCGGTCGCACAGGACCTAGTCGTCGACCAACGTCTGCTGAGTGCACGCGAGGTCCATTGATCCAAAGTTAGAGCGCAGGACGCTAACGGAGATCCAACCCGATCCCATTCCGATGTGAGCGGGGCAAAGGTGCCCCCCCTGGCTAGCTCATCGGCTTTGCAGTTTCCAGCGATTCCGCTGTGACCAGGCACCCAAACGAGCCTGATGTTGAAATAGCCAGACGCTACCTCTAAAGAGGACAGACACTCCTTGACTAGCTTTGATTGCACGGTACGCGCGCTCAAAGCTAGTATTGCTGCCCTACTATCAGAGTGAATGCTCACTTCTACAAACGAGGCTGCACTACGCAGCAGTACTTCTACCGCCGCCTTAATAGCAGCCACTTCCGCCTGAAAAACACTACAGTGATCCGGTAGCCTGAAGCTAAGACTGACGGAGAGCTCCTTACAGAAAACCCCCCCTCCAACCTTCCCTCCTAGCCTCGATCCATCCGTGAAAAAGCTCACCGCGCCTCTTCTCCAACGGCTTCTTCCCACCCACATGTCCCTCGTTGGGATATGAGCGGAGAAGGAACCGCCTCGAGTGGCTACAGTGACGCAGTGATCTATATTTTCCGGGATGCCGCTGAAGGAGGAAAGAATTTCGGAGTGCCCTTGTTCGGACCTATTCAAAAGCCCAGCTTCCCTGAGCCTTAGAGCACACTTCGCGGCAATGCACCTACCGGCAATGTCCACAGGTGCTATGTTTAAAATAGCATTAAGAGCTAGTGTCGGTGTGGTCCGCAGTGCACCGGAGATTCCGATGAGCGCCGCTCTTTGGACCCTTTCAAGCTTTTTAGCCAGTGTGGTCCTCTCGAGCGCCCTCCACCAGACGAACACACCATAGAACATTATTGGCTTAACTACGGTTTCGTAGAGCCAGAACACCACCTTGGGTGAGAGTCCCCACCTTTTCCCAATAGCCCCTTTGCAGCAGTATAAGGCGACCGAAGCCTTCTTAACTCTCTCCTCTATATTTGGCCTCCAGGAAAGTTTGCTATCGAGGATGAGCCCTAGGTATTTCACTTTCTCAGCAGGCTGAAGAAGTGAACCCCCGAAGGGGGGAGAGGCACATTTGGTATCTTATACCTCCTGGTAAATAAAACCAATTCGGTTTTACTTGGGTTGACGGCTAGGCCGCTTCTATTCGCCCACCTAGATACCACGTTCAGGTACCCTTCGGTGAGCTCGTAAACGGTATTCAGGAACTTTCCCTTAACCATAAGAACCACATCGTCAGCGTATGTTGTCACCCGACAGCCTTGCCCCTCGAGTTCTATAAGTAGGTTGTTAACCACCATTATCCAGAGCAGTGGGAACAGTACTCCCCCCTGCGGAGTTCCCCTATTCACTTTTCTGGTAGCCTTGGCACCACCCCACTCCGCTGCGACAGTTCTGTCGCAAAGAAAACTAAAAATAAGGTGCATGAGGTTAGATTACACCTCAAACTTTTCGAGGGCTTTAACCACTGCCTCTGGTCGCACATTGTTGAAGGCCCCCTCGATGTCGAGGAAGGTGCCCACAGCAAATTCCTTGTGCTTGAGAGCCGGCCTTGTACAACGCCCAGTCGTCGCCAGAGCCGCTTCTACGGGCTTTGTTGAACAGTCTTCTGCTCGAAGATCTGATCTCCGTTAGCTCCGAAGTCCACCAAGGGGGTTTCCCGTTGATTTTCTGAGTTCTCAGAGGACAGGAGCTGTCAAGAGCAGTTCTACTAACAGAGCTGAAAATCTCGACGAGCTCATCAACCGCATCCGCCGATAGGATCGAATCCCTGTCGGGTGCGGGTGGCAGAGCTGATCGAAGCTTCCTGCAGTACCGGACCCAGTTGGTATTCCTAAAATTTCTATAGGTTTTGAGTTCCGGGCATGAGACTTTCAAGCTGAAACCAATATATCTATGATCCGAGAATGAATGGTCGTCTAGAACCCTCAATTCCGAAATCAAGGGAGCGATTTCCCTAGAGGCTAGCGTAATGTCAAAGACTTCCACCCTGCTAGCAGTAACAAAAGTAGGGCTGTTCCCCCTATTACAAATAGAAAGATCTACTCTACAAATAAAATCAAAGAGTGACTCACCTCTTGTGTTAATGTCCGAGCTCCCCCAGACGGTGTGCCTTGAATTTGCATCCGAGCCTATTAAGACACCGGCTCCTTTGCGCCTGGCCTCTGCCAGGGCTTTTCTCAGCAGGTTCGGAGGTGGCTCCACCTCGTCGTCGTGCGGCATGTAGGCTGAGAACAGCCAGAGTTCTCCAGCGCTGTCCTCCACTCTAGCAGCGACGACGTCCTCGTTGCTGAAATTATGTAAAAGAAAAACGTTAAGTTCGTTTCTGATCAACAAGCAGGCTCTGGTTCTACCTATACTGTTTGCGGCCAGGAGCTTGTGGCTCTTTGTCCTTAGACCAGAGATACCGTTGCTGCTCAGCCACGGTTCCTGGATAAGGACAACGTCGGCTTCGTCCCGTCCTAGACGAAGCACTAGATCGGCGGAGGCCGCCTTCGAGTGCTGGAGGTTAATTTGGAGGATCCTCATCCTCCAAACTCCTCTCCAGCAGTGCGAGTTCCGCACCTTCATCCGTACTATCGACCCCAGCAGCCTCAAACAGACGGTCGAAACTGAAAACGGATCCATCACCGACTGACGATCCGCCCCCCGTGCTCACCGTATCCGAGAGGATGGGGTCGATATCCATTTTAGAGTGGGTCGCTCTCCCACTCTCTTCCACCTCAGCTGGTGGCGACGGGCCATCAGCCCTGGCTTCATTTGGGAGAATCCTGAGGACGACCCTCTCGAAGCCATAGCTTATGGCCCCCTTTGCACTGCTGAGAGGAGCGAGGAACTCCTTATTTAGGAGTATCAGCGCTTGCCGATATGGTTCCTCGGTCCTCTCCAGCCTAACCACCTTCCAGTCCTGGGTGGGAAGAGATGGATTGCAGTACCGTAATATCTCTTCAATTTCGGTCGGGGTGGAGGGTTCGGCCGGAAGCCAGACACGGGCACGGGGTCGCATCGGAAGATCCGATTTGGCCACCGCCTCGAGCCTTGCTCCCTTCCATACTTCCCCCACCCTGGCTACCGCCTCCTTATAAAGGAATGCCGACCGTTCGTCGGCACACCTTACAAGTTTGTGTAAGCCGAGATTCCACCCGGCACTTTCACATCTAGGGGGTGGTCCAGGGCTTCCCCTGACCACCTTCATGAACACTGCGGAGATAGCAGCCGCTACCCGCTTCCACTCTTCATGGGAGATGGCTCCATCTCCCCTGCTGCTGTCGTATACCCCGAGCTCAATTGAGCTGGCGAGTTTAGCGATTTCGCTAAACATCGGTGCCGCTCCGACTCGAGGCTTCTTACCGAGGGAGGATTCCCCCTCCTGCGACCTCTGTCGCTTCATCGACGCGGGGGGTACGCTCTTTTATATAGTAAGATGAAACATTTTATATGTCACTTTATTGCATTTTAGTAAGATTTCAAGTGAAAAAACTATTGATACCATCGTTAGTATTTTTTGTAAACTATCGAAACTATCGAGTGATCCGACTATCGATAGTTTTGCAACTCCAAATGGTATGTAACACTTGCAGGTCACTAAAAGCTCTCCTCTAGAGAACCGTCGGCCACCCTGAGGCCGCTTTCGCATTTCTTCCGGGTGGCATTAAATGGTATATTTCTCGTCTTGAGGCTGCGTCACGTTTTTCAGTTTTCGTCGTTTTGGAGCATGCCAGTTACAAAGTTGTCGCATTCAGGAGGCAGATCAAAGTGTGCAGCACTTGTAACCCCGCGGGTTCATGTTTACGTCATTTCAAAGCTTCCCACTATTTTCTGTTTTACTGATTGCGATGGCGGGCTTGGGTTCTTTCTTGGCTGCGCGAACATGATTATTTTTTGTTGTTACCTCACTTCTGCGTCTGTTTCGTGTGTAGTCTAAAGTGAAGACACATTCTTCTTAGCTGCGTAATGTTCTCTATCTACCAATATGCGGCACATTTTTGTCTCCTTCTTTTAATCTGAGGCATTACTTGATTGCATGCTTGAGTGATTAGCCGCATTGTCTTCTTTACGATTTTCCCTACGTCCGCTGTGTTGTTCTTTGGGTATTAAATCTAGAGATGTTCCATTTTCTAGTAGTACCGGGGATCTAGTTTGAAGGTTATATGTCAGTATACGTCTATCTCTGAAGTTGGTATTTCGCCATTCCCATTCAATAGCTTATGAGTTAAAATCTCCTGCAATTATGAAATCTCCGCCAATATCTCAGGCCGTGTTTTCTACATTGTCTATGCATAGATAGCAGATTGCAGACATGTTACATTCTTTAAGTCAGTATCCCGATTGGCCGCATTTTATATATATTCCTTGCGCTCTACTCTCTGGTTCCTTACAATCTCGACCTAACTGACCTGGTCTGAAGCAGAGGAATCATGCTTTTATAGTTTTCTTTATCCGTAGTCTGCAACTGATCCATCCGATTTTAACTCTCATCTGTCTTATTATTATAACTGCTTTAACGCTAGGCAACGTTACGTACGCTCTGACCTGCTCTTTAGGGTTGGGAAATGTTTATGTTTTATTTAGGGTCAGGCACTGATTCTTCAAGAGCGCTCTCTATCGCTGCAATGAGTCCTTCCTTTGTCATTAGGGCATCGAGATCTCTAATTTCTACTGTGGCCTTTGGTTTAAGGTCGGCTACCGATGCAGTCTCTTTTAACGTCATGTTTAAAGTTTTGAAGAAATTTGGGCTTGTTGCCTGGTCATTTTCTAACCCCAGTAAAAGTACTAGTTTTCCGTATTCCTCTTATTTTGAGTTTTGCCTCGTCGGGTTTAACGTTCCTTTTAATATCTCTTGCTGCTTTTTAATTAAATTTTTATTTACAATAAATTTGTTGCTTTTAAAATGTTTAGTTTTTAAAAAGCCAAACAATTATCAATTAGTTAGTATGTTGCCTACATTTAGGGTAATAAGAAGTGGGATATATGAGGAATGCCATACGAGTTTAAATTATTTATTTGAAAGAGCTGTTAGTACAACAATTTTAGTTCATAAGTTTTTGTCTTTAAGTATATAATTTCCTATACAATTAGGATTATTACTCATTTTATATATTTATTTTATATAGCATTCTTAAATATTGCCTTGAATGTCTAATATTTGCTTTATTTTTAGTACTGCATAAATCACAATACAATTCTTTGCATAAACTATTCAATTACTCTTCACTTAAATGCTGCCTAATAAAATCATAATTAATTAATCATGTTTTCGTGGCCAATTAGACATTACTCATACGCCCCTACTGACTTTAATGAAGCAATGCCCACAGCAATAACAACAAAGTTAATAAACGCAACAACTACAATTGAATTTGAGCAGCGGAAACGCTTAATTAAAGAAAATATGCGAATAATTTATTTTCGGGGAGCATACCATGTCAAATTGTTTAGCTTGGCAAATACTCAATGGGAATCAATAGCTTTCTCTATGCATGCTTCCATAAACATTAACCATACATCCATATATACATATATATATATATATATATATATATATAGGTTATATATATAGTTTAGGATACCAGCATGTATATTTGGCTAATTTCTGCAATCATTTTTTTACCCACATTTTTCTCCATCACTTAGCCAAAAATAATGCCTTTGGGCATCCCAACAAAAGTCGCCAAATTAATAAGCCAAACTAATGAGCATATGACCTCGGGCAACAAAAAGGGAGGAAAAAGTTTTGGGTTTTGAGGCACGTTGAGTTGAGTGTTATTAAAGTAATGAAAAGCGTCACTTTGGGGAGTTAATGCTTTTATAGTAATTTTTGTACATACATATACAAAATTAGTACTTTGGTGGGTTAAATAATATTCACTTCATTCTTAAATAGACTACCATTGATGGGCAGCTGTTGTGTTTTGCCAACATTTTGAGTCATGTTGTGCTAAGCATAGGGCATCCAACTTCGTTTCGACAACTTAATTGGTGTTAATAGCATGAGTAAATTGAATTTAGGGATGAGAGATGATATTATTAAAATATTTCCTGAAAAAATCAAATACTCAACAAGCATAGGTGGTAGGAATGTATAGAGTGCAGCAAATATGCTGGTTTACTCTGAGCTATATCTCCACATACTTGTATATAGCGTAAGCTGTTTATCCTGTCATCGAGTATGGGAAAACCCATAAAATGTTTTGGAGTTTCAGAGAAATTTGATGTGATTTACGTTAGTAGAGACTAGATAATCAGAATGGACCTTGATTTATTGCTACTCTACAGGTATAAACTCAACAGTATTCTTCAAAATTATCTGGAAAATATTTTATACTGCTACAACAACATTAATCTTACTTAACTTATAACTACTGTATAATTAATGACGTGTTCAGTGGCTAAAAATATAGAGGATAATATTGTAACTGGACGATACATAAGATAAGGGACAATTTCGAAAACAGTTGGATGTATCTATTCGGATTTATATTTAGCCAAGTGCGATTAATATAGCTTTCATACAACTTGAAGAATACTAAACAAAAACATCGATCCAGTATCAGCAAGTCAATTGTGGCTACTAAAACACATGTTTACAAATTTTGAGGCTAGTTCTTTACCCTTAAATTTATAAAATTTCTACAAACTATAATTCAGTATAAAATTTCAATAATGTGGAGCTCATATCTGTTTTCGTCCTTTCTGAAATAAATTTGAAATATATTTTTGTAGGGACCAAGTTAACTGAGTAACTGTTCCACAATATGATTTTTATCTGAAATGTTTCATATAATAAAATTATATCAATGTTTATCCGCTTTACAACAAAACCCTATAAGCAATTTAAAAATTACTCTCCACTCTCAGAACCAGAAGCTATATTCAATTTGTAGCCATAATGGCTTGGCACCCTTGAGGGTAATTTGTCTTATTATGCGCTTGTCAGTAAACCCTCAACAAAACAGTAAAAGGTATACTAGCTGTTCGTGCCGAAATCAAGTATTGTTAGTGTTCACACCAATAAGCATTCCGCTTGCATATATGTGTAGATATGTGTACATGCATATGAGCACCTACTTGGTCTGCCGATTACGCCTGTGGCGCATGAAATCTAAATCAAGTCAAATGCTGCAGCTGCGTGTATTACATTCTACTAAATTATAAGCTTCATTAAATAAACATATTTTGAATTCTACGTAACAAAGCAGACATGTTTGCGCTGGTTTCTATTTTGTTAAAAACCAATTGACCAAAAGTGTTGTATTAAATAAATTATTTAATTATTGATTCAACATAAAAAATAAAAAAATAAGAATATAAAATATATTACGGTTATGTGACTTTTTGCGGCGGACTCTTTGTTCCCCTTACCGAAAGCTGGCCCGACGGCTTGCCTCGTCGAGCCAAGGGTCGTACTAACAAGATGAGTAACAAAAACAAAACCACAACAACAACATCAAACGGATCTCGAAAACAACAACAGCAAACGACTATGGACAATGGCAACGACAAGGGCAGCGGTGCAGGTAAGGGCGAATCAGGGGCTAAACGAAAGTTCAGGAGCGCTGTTCGAGGAGCATGCCAGGGACGACGACGATGACATGCCCTCGTGCAGCGGCGTTCAGCAGGCGATTTCGACTGCGGCCGCTGCGGAAAAAGCAAATGAGAACCCCACGGAGACTCTCTCGAGCAGGAGCAACTGCTCGGATGCAGAGGAGTCGCAACGAGCGACCTCCGGTGGGGCTCGTAAACGGAAAAGGAAGAGGAGAGGCAGACTACCCCCCCTGCCACCAACGGGATGTCCGGGAGGACAGGACGATCCCAGGAGAAAGGGTATGAGCGGTGCCAGCCTGAAGTGGTACCTGAGGCACCTCCAGGAGGGAAGAACTTCGGAGGTAGCAGAAGACCTAGCGCGGAACAGGGTGAGAGGTGACAGCACTTCCCCGGCTTCCGGAAATCAAAAGGGTGGTAATACCGCGGCCACTAGGAAGCGCAATGGCAACAATCGAGGCCACTGCCCAGTAAACGCAACTCAGCCCGCAGGCCGAGGTTGCGAAAGGGCAGCTCCCTCGAACACCCAAGCGGCAAAGCGAAAAGGTGGATAGCTGACGCCACAGGAGCCGCCCAACACCACCAAGCGGCAGAGGGGCAACGTTGCACAGGCGACTGGTGGCAACCGCTCCGCCCCAAATCCCCCCCGGGTAGCGGAGGGACAGCGCAAGTATGCGGATGCCCTCAAAGGCATTCGTATGGCGGTGCTGCCGTTGAACTACCCGGCGGAGACGCTGGGGTCGGAGCAGCTCACCGTGCTCCAAGATTTGCTCATGGAGGAGGTATTAAGGGGGTCTGGATACAAAGCCTCCTTCCATGGGGTTTATTTCAAGGGAGGCATATTGCAGGTTGACTGCAAGGATGAAAGGTCGGCTTGTTGGCTGCGGGAGATCGCTCCCAAGCTGGCAGGCTGGAATGGACCCATCCTCTGCGCGAAAAAGGGGGACGAAATTCCGCCCATCCGCAACCAAAACGATGGCCTCAATACATCGGCCTGGCGGGTGACCAGCAGCACTGCGGAGAATTCAGGGTGAAGGCTCAACCTCTCCATAGATGACGAATCGTACAAATTCGTCAGGAAGGTGAGCTTCCGTCTGAACTATAGGTTCAGCTCGGTGGTCCTGAGGCCATTCAGGCCTAAACCGACCGGCGATGCAGGAGGAAAAATGCAGGTGGATGAGGTTGCGACTCATCCCTGCGCAAGTACGTCAAAGCAGGCGGCAACTGCCGAGACATCGGTGAAGGTCCCTTCCGAGAAGACGGGCGAGCAAGGGGGGGCGCTACCCTCCACTCAGGAGCTCCTGGAGGGGCTCACGAACCTGGCGGGAGACATCGCGGAGAACGGTGAGAATGAGGACCAGTTCATCATGAAGCCGATCCTGTAGTGGGTCCGCGCATAGAAGTTGCCCAGGTAAACCTGCACCACGCGGCGTCAGCCTCGGCGGTTATCGCGAGCAGGTTTACGATCGATGGCCTGGGCATACTACTGATCCAGGAGCCATGGGTCAGAAAAGGAGAGGTCAGGGGCCTCAAAATGGAGTCAAACAAAGAAAGACCCAGAACCTGCATAGTACTTAGGAACGGTATTGATTTTTTCTGTATTTCAGAGTTCCTAACACAGGACCTGGTCGCTGTACAAGCCACGAACGACGAAGGAGCGGACTTCGTCGTGGCAGCGGCCTATTTTCCGGGGGAGACTCCGATAGCACCCCCAGAGGCAATCGGCAACCTGGTAGAGCACTGCAGGCGGAATTAACTGCCCCTCATCATGGGCTGCAATGCGAATGCCCACCACACCGAATGGGGCAGCACGGACTGCAACACACGAGGTGAGTCTCTTATCGAGTTTATAGTTAGTAATAATTTAAGTATAGCAAACGTGGGGTGTGAACCCACCTTTGTAACTAGTGTCAGAAGGGAGGTGCTTGACATCACTCTCAGTAGCGAGTCTGAGATGGGGCTGATCTCACAATGGAGGGTATCATCGGAACCCTCCATGTCTGATCACCGTATCATAATATTCGTGCTGGGGATGGGGGTCGGGCAACTCCCTCCCAAGCGTATCCCTAGGAACATGGACTGGGCCGTTTTCAGGGACTCGCTTAAAACAAATGTTAGCAGTAGGGAGCAGCTGGATAGAAGCGCAACGGCTTCTGGATTGGAGAGCAGACTGTCTGCCCTAAACCAATCCATCACAGAAGCTTATCATAGCCGCTGCCCCCTAAAGACAATCGCCAAGAGCAGTAACTGCTCCTGGTGGTCTAGTAAACTCTCAGGACTAAGAAAAACGGTGCGCAAGCTATTCAATAAGGCTAAGCGCACCGGAAACTGGGAGGATTACAGATGCAGCCTAACTGCTTACAATAAGGAGATTAGGACCGCGAAACAGAAGAGCTTTAGGAAGTTCTGTGAGAGCGTCTCCTCTACCCTAGAGGCAGCTAGACTGCATAAGGCTCTGGCTAGAGGCAAGACGGACACAGTACTAGCGATCAAACGATCTGATGGGACCTATACGTCCAGCGCAGAAGAAAGAGCTACGGCTCTTCTACTAGCGCATTTCCCGGAGACGATTCAAGAAGACCAGATTCTACCTATGGTCGAACGAAGGCCGTCACGCTTGGACTGGACAGTCGCAAAACAGCTCTTCACTGCAGACTCCATCAAGTGGGCTCTGGCCTCCTTTGAAAAATATAAGTCACCGGGTGCGGATGGTATCCTTCCAGCTTTTCTGCAACAGGGGGAGCAGGTGCTACTGCCCCACCTTGTTCGGCTGATGAGGGATAGCCTAGCGCTGGCATATATCCCAGAACCATGGCGCACCGCAAAGGTGATCTTTATACCCAAAGTAGGGAGGAAAGACTACTCATTGGCGAAATCGTTCAGGCCAATCAGTCTTACTTAATTCCTACTCAAAAGTATGGAAAAGATCATAGACCACGAATTACGATCGAAGGTGCTGAAAGCTTCACCGCTTCATGAGAAGCAACATGCTTACAGAGCAGGTAGGTCAACTAACACTGCTCTGTACCAGCTAACCTCAGAGATCCAGAATTCGTTAGATGGGGGCGAGGTGACGCTATGCGCCTTCCTCGACATAGAAGGTGCTTTTGACAACACGTCTCACGAGAGCGTGTCAAGAGCACTGGAGAAAAGGAGTGTGGCAGCACCAGTGCGCAGATGGATTGCAGCCGTACTGCGCACTAGGGTGGCGGAAACCGCAGTAGGAGAAACTAAAATTCGTCTGAGAACAACAAGAGGTTGCCCACAGGGCGGAGTGCTATCCCCCCTACTTTGGAGCCTAGTTGTGGACGACCTCCTTGAGCGGCTGACTAGCAATGGAATCCGCTGTCAGGGATATAGGGATGAAATTGTTATCTTAGCTAGGGGAAAATTTGAAGACACACTCTGCGATATCGTTCAGAGGGGATTGGGACTGGCAAAGGGATGGTGTAGGGGGGTTGGCTTAAACATCAACCCCGCTAAAACTACAATCATTCCCTTCACCAGACGGAGGTCACTGCCGGGCCTCAGGAATATATCCCTGGGCGGCAGAGTGGTTGAGATGTCCAGCACGGTCAAGTATCTGGGCCTCACGCTGGATTCCACACTGCGATGGAGTCAGCACATGGACCAGATTCTAACCAAAGCTACAAAAGCACTCATGGTGTGCAACCGACTTGCTGGAAAATCCTGGGGGTGCTCCCCAAGGACTATCAGGTCGATGTACACCATGATCGTGAGACCGATTATCACGTATGGAGCGGTAACGTGGGGTTCGAAAGCATCGCAGACTTCGGTAGGACTTAAACTGTCGAAGCTGCAAAGACTTGCCTGCATCTGCGCGTCGGGAGCAATGCGAACGTGTCCGACCGCAGAACTGGAGGTCATGCTAGAACTTTCACCGCTACACCTGGTAATCAAACAGACTGCCAAACGAACTCTGCTCCAAATGACAGCAGAGGGAGCTGGCAAAGAGAAGGTAATCTCATCCCAGCAGATTAAAGAGCTAAGTGAGGAAATACCACTAGCCCTTCTCCCAAGGGATAGCATTACCAAAGTAGTAAACTTCAGCAGGAAGTTCCAAGTAACCCTTGGCAGCAAATCTGAGTGGAATGACTCTTCACTGGACCTGCTGCTAAGGGGTTGCACCATCAAGTGGTACACCGACTGGTCGAAAACGGAGGAGGGGATTGGTGCAGGGGTCGCTGGGCCAAGCACCAAACTCTCCATTCCCATGGGAAGTTTCCCTAGCATTTTCCAAGCCGAGGTCTATGCTATAAGTCGGTGTGTAGGAATAAATCTCCAACGCAACTATCGCAATAAAAGTATCGCTATACTCAGCGATAGTCAGTCGGCACTAAGAGCGATCTCTGATTATGAGGTCAGATCTCTCCTAGTGATGGAGTGTATAGAACGGCTGAACAGCCTATTTGAGCACAACTGAGTGCACCTTATTTGGGTGCCTGGCCATAGGGGTATAGCTGGGAACGAACTAGCTGACGAGTTAGCTCGCTCTGCAGCCTCTACAAGAATGGTAGGGCCGGAACCATACTTAGTGGTTGGTCCACATTCCATCAAAGAGCTCCTCCGCAGGGAGGAAAGAGCAGACAGGGAGATACATTGGCAACAACTCCAGGGCATCACCATGCCAGACTGCTAATGGAGGGTTACGACCTCAAGCGGTTCAAAGCCATAATTAATCTCCCAAGGAACAAATTCCGGCTACTGATAGCGTTCTACACCGGCCACTGCAGGCTCAAGAAGCACTTCTTTAACATGGGCATAGTCTCTTCTGCAAACTGCCGGTTCTGCGACATAGAGCCGGAAACGCAGAATCAAGGCCCTGGGATCCATGTTTCCACACAGGGATTGTATCGCCTCACTAGCACCCAGCAGAATTTTGGAATTTATCAATATGCTGAGCCTAGATGACACGATATGACTTAGGGGAGGGCACAATAGACCGTAGGTCGCGGTGCATACCTCGAAATTAATCTAATCTAATCTAACATCGAAAATGAAGCGTCAGAGACCCTCCAAAATATTTATGGTATCTAATTGATCAGCGTGAAGAGCTAAACTGATTTAGCCATGTCCATCTGTTTGTCTGTATATGGTATATACGAACGAGGGCCTCAGTTTTGGAGATATCGATCCGACGGGTGCACACCGTCCTTTTCTCACCAAGAAGCTGCTGTAGATGTGTGTAATCGGACTACTGCCACGCCCACAAAATACGGTTAAAGGCAAACATATAAAGTGCCATAACTAAGCACTAAATTAAGATATAAAACTGTAATTTAGCACAAGAGATCGCAGTAGAAAGTTGCACATATGGTCTAAAAAGTGGTTTTTACATATTTATATTATGTTTGTGGCAAAAAAAAAAATTTGCTAATTCAAAAGCCTGCATGTTGTAATATACATATCTAAAGTGGGACGAGTATACTCGTCTTGGCAATGTGGGACATCTTGCTAAAGACGAGTATACTCGTCCTTGGCAGCGAATGGGTTAATAAACATATCTCCAAAAATATTCAAGTTATTATAACTAAATTCGCTCAGAGCAAAGCACTTCTACCGAGACTGTAAACAAAAGAATGATAAACCCGCCTACTCACCATATAACGGTTATGTTAAAAACCACTAAAAGCGCGATAAATCAAGAGTTAATGCGTCAAAAAAATAAAATTTTACGTGGCATGGCACAAATAAAATTTTGCCAACACTTGAAGGAATTTTCCCGGATGGGATCACATCCAAGCAAGTTGCAAGAGTAAGAAATGTTCTGTTACACCCGACCTAAGCACCTCCTTACTTGTTAAATTTAAAACTGCATTCATATTTCTTCATATTCAAGCTTTAATAAAGAATTTTTTTTGCAAAAATTTTTGCTCAATATATTCTCAATCAAACTGTTTTAATTAATTAATTTTTATTGATTTATAATTTGAAGGATAACTAACTATAAATAAATAGTTCACTTTTAGAAAAAAGTCCACCTAGCAATCTGGTCGCTTCTGAGTATTAAAACTTTACTAAAATGGAAATATTTTTATTATTTGTTAATTATATTGCTGATGTAAAGCTTTCGTGGCAGCCCTATTTGAGTTTCTAAGTTAAAAATGCTGTTCTTGCAATGTGTGTGTGTTTATAGACATACTTATCATTTAATTTACAAATTTTGAGATACATATTCATGGGAACCCTATTTTATGTATGTTATAAAATATTTTACAAACGTAATTGCTGAAATTTTGTGCACTCTAATGTTATCAATTCGTATAAACATTTTTTTTATTAATTGGCAACGCTATTCAATATAAATATTTCTGTCTAAAATCTGAAAAAGTTGTAGTTTTATAAAAACATTTTTTGTTTGTTAATTTTCAAATTAATTTGTTTAATAAAAGTTGGCAACCCTGTACAATATATTTGCATCTAAAACTTTATACATTTTAAAATTCATATAAACATCTCTTTTATATTAGTTGGCAATTCTCTTTAAAATATTTGGACAATTTTTTAACAATATATTAGTTGGCAACCCTATTTAATATAGTTTGAAGAAACGTTTATAGTTTTATTGTTATTATTTTCACAAATCCATATAGCTTTTTAAATTCATGATTCGCACAACTGGCAACCACCAAAAATTTCATAGTCCGTTACACTCGTTTTATACCGCATAAAATGGCTGAAATACCAACATATAAACCGTTTGACTTAATTCAATTGTTGTTTAATACCTTTTGATTGTTGCAGAGGCATATCTTCATCTGAGATATAAAATATTACTGTACTTACTGCTTATCTGTTCGCTTATGTTTATGAAACATTGATTTCCACATTGTCGTCTGCGAAGCAACGGTGAAGAAACAATGAAATTGAATTATTTAAATTGCGCGTCGGCGTGCTGACAGGCAGACAGTTATACAAAGTAAATGACGCTAGGCAGTGAAAAAGCAGGGCAGATGCACACATGTAGTATATAAAGTACAAATATATGTACATTTAATACATATATACAGACATACATACATATATTACATAACCACACTCGTAGTCTCGCACTCAACACGTATTGTAATTTCTAAGCATGATGTAAGTATCTCAGCTTTACATACATGCATACATACAAAAATACGGGTGCCCTCTCTAGTTTCCATTATTGACCCCCCACCCCGTCGATTTGCAACGCTTCAGTAACGGCATATGAAGTGCTCTTTCGCAATTTCTTCTGTACTTACGCAATTTTCTCACACTTTTACATCTTTATTCACTCCTAGAAACTGGCGAAAAATATTCGTGCGTGTGTATGTGTGGTGGTGATTTACTCTTTGCTGCCCGCCTCTTTGGTAAATTAAATTGTTTATATATTTAATGATATTTACACTCGCGGCTCGTTGACTTTTATTTAAGTGAGTTGTGGGCAATAAATTATGATTGAATGCTCTAGTGTCTGTGGAATTTGGCCGCCGTTGTTGGTATGGTTAGTTGGTTTGTTGATGGCTTTGCGGTGCATTGTAAAAGAAAAATGCCGAGACATTTGGTGTGCTACATACAAGTTTACAAAATGGAAGCAAGTGTCTTCGTGTGAACTACTGAGCTACTTGGAACGATTAGAGTGTACTTCTTCGACATGGGTGTAGCCTCTTGTGCAAACTGCCGGTTTGGCGACATAGAGCTTGAGCATCTAATTTTAGACTGCAAAGCAATATGTAGACGCAGGATCAAGGCCTTTGGATCCATATATTCGAAAAGTATATATCGCGCAGGATCCTGAAATTCATCTAGGTCCGTGTGGAAGATGGGAGGTTACAATAATACTAAGGTCACAGTGCAAACCTCATTTTATTTCTTATCTAATATAATCTACTTGGAAACCTGTTTGAGTGTCAGACAAATAATTTCTACTTGCCAATAAATATATGAGAAATTTAGAGTATTTTTGCGATTTACAAATCATTGTTGTTCGATCAGAAAGTTATAGTAGGAGAAATCTTAGTGTTTCTGGCGATTTATGCAGAGTTCGAAGCTTATTCGAAAGCGCTCGAATATAGTCTACCAACCTTGCAATAAATTACCAAATTAATCCCTAAAATTAAGAAAAAACATCATATGAGCTCGTTGACTATATACTCGATTTACGGCAATATCAGTTTTGTGGTTAATTACCGATTACACTTCAGTTCAATAACAACAGTTAAGGATATAGCCATAAGATGGCAAAACATATGATGAAATGTCGTTCAAACATCACCGAAACGTGCTAAGCCAACCACAAACCCGGTAAATTAATTTATTTCGATATGTGATAGTTCCACTGGATGGCTAAGTTAAAGAGATGCAACTTTAACAAGGGCATCAGTATTTTTTTTTAGCTTGCCAATTGAAAAATGTCCATTCAGAACAACTGTAACTTGAGAGTAACCCGAAATGTTGAGTGCAAGCAGCTCACTACTCGAATAACCAGAATAATCTTGCGATCGCTCTAGTACCTCCGGTGATCAACACTTGCTGATCTCAAATGAAGCTTAGCTAGACGTGGTAAACAGCAAGAACACAAAGGAAGTCCCACTCTCTACTAATTCGCTAATCATAAGATGAGAGCGTCCTTCCTTGCACGCTCGTCAGCACATACACATTAATGATTTTACTATGATCAGGAACCCATATGAATATTAGTTTTATCAAAGTCAAAAATGGGTGGATGAAATCGATTTATTAAGTTAGTTTCCTATAAGGAACTATATAGGTATATTCCAGAGCTTAAGTTCGTCTTCGAAAAGAATACATATAAAAGCGGCTAAAATGCAGTGGACTTGATCTCTCAAGTCTTTAGTGCTAAGCCTTAAGCAACTGGTTTATTGAAGTTTCTTACTTGCGTTCGAATACAATATAAGCATATAGTATTTAGAAATCAAGTATAGTCTGTTTTGAAAGTTTATTCGCATAATAAAAATCAGTTTTATAACGTTCTGTTATAAAAAAATTTAAAAATACCCAATAAAACTCTAACAGAAAAGATATCAGCACCACAAATGAAGTAGTAGCTGGGTTAACCACCTAATTGTAGAGACTAAACCTAATAGTAGTTGTAGGCGACAAATGCTTAGATTCCGCCCTCGAAAAAACCAATTGATATGAAACTGGAAGAGTATTCTGTTTCAAACTTTAAAATCGTATATATGAAAAAGGCGTCAACCGTGCGAGCATCAAAACAATTCAAGCGAAAGCCGTGCGTAGGAGGAAGCACCACAACAGGTGCAGGGCATTCAAGCGGAAAAAAATAATGTTTTTTTTTTTTTTTTATTCTAAATTAAACGTATTCATATAGCAACATCTGCGCTCCAGCTGCGTACGCTGTTAACAACAAAGTGCAAAAACCAAAAAAAAAAAAAGAAAGCCAAACAAATTCCCATTGCTTCGTAAGAATCGAATATATTCTGTTTATTATGTTCGGCACATGAGCTAGGTCAGGGACAACACGGACAGCGTATGCAAACAATGGTTGAAGCAATTGCGTTTTTTGACCAACAGTGTTGTATTACTGAGCATTCAGGTCTTGCAGATGGGCGCTTTTTCACAGTTGTGTGCACTTATTTAGCATAATCACTGCTGCTTTGCTTGTACCAGATTTTGTTAATTGCTAATGCCGGCTTTGTTTGTTTCAGTGTGTAAACATACCCCGACTCGCGTACAGCCTATTGAACTTTGTTAATAACATACGATTTTTTATTGCCCACTTTCATTTGGTGTTGTAGAATGCGCCAGCTTAGTAATTTTCTATTTGAACGCCTGCATGCAGCTGACCGCTAAATTATGCTGATAATGTTTGTCAACATTAACAACAGCAAAAACAACGTGTGACTTTCATTTTCAATATTTATGCTTCGGCCTTTTATTACATGGACTTATGGCTTTTTGATTTTCCCCCGCGCTTTTTATGATGATTTTGTTTTCTTAGCAATTGGCAATTTGGCTGCTGAAATGTTTGGACAAATATAAACTATGGCATATTAAATATGTTGATAAATACTAAAAATTAAATTGCCGTTAAAGAATATTCATTATTGAGGACAATTTCGTAACTACTTTAGTTGACGTTAGGGCAGGCTTTGTTCGTGTGAAGTTTGATCTTGATATACCATATCAATTATTGTATGTTTGGCAGCTGTTTGTTGGCAAAGCGAAAGTTTTGTTTGGCGATTTTCATAATGAATAAAAAACTTAAAAACTCATCTGCGTTTCCTAAATGTTGAATCATAGTTTCAGCACCGTTAGAAATGTTGCAGACGTGTTTTGGGGAGACTACTTTAACACGCACACAAGTAGTGAAGTGGCACAAAACATTCAGTGATGGTCGCGAAGTCATTGACCTTCTTGTCGGTCGTTCATTCACCTCTGTGAATAAAGATAGCAACGAAAAAGTTAAAGAAACAGTGTTTGAAAATTATCCTGTTGCCATCAGAGAGATAGCAGAGAATTTCAACATCTCTTAAGAATCGACTCAACTCATTTTGATTAATGTTTTCGATATAAAGCGGGTCAAGGCTAGACTCGCAGCAAAATCATATCTTTTGCAGAAACGACATTGAGTAGAAGTCGCAAAAGATAACGTAACTAAAGACCCCACTTTTATTAAATGCCTCATTACTGTTGACGCGGCGTTGATTTATGAATATGACGTCACAAAAGTGAAACAATCTATTGAATGGCGCTCTAAAAATGCGTCCAAAACCGAAAACATAAAATTCTTTGAGCACACGAAAGATCTTTCCAGCCGAGGTTTGTAAGAAATGTATGGAAAATTGGACTAAGCGTAGGCACGCTTGTATTAGCTCAAAATTGGTTTATTTTGAAGTCCATAATAAAGAATTGTATTCAAATACGAAACAATTTTGTTTTTTTTTGTCGGTCCGTGTCAAATTAGTTCAATTATATCCAATTATCAACCTTAATGCATTAAGTAAGAAGAAATGGGAGACTCGACATTATTTATTATTCCTTAAATTGTATAAGCTAGATTTTATCTACCATCACCGATTTCTATTCGGAAAATCACATCTCGACCATTTCCATCGTGTGCTTTGTGAAAATCCGCCTGTAAAAATGGAAGTATACAAATGATTCTAACACAATCTCACAATCAAACCACTTTCGCAGTAGGAATAAGACATATTATTTGTCCTATCACATATACCGAATGCGAGAAGCTCTTTCGAATTCTTACGAATTATCATGAGTCAGATGAACCTAGAAGCCGCAAAAGTAATGGTAGTTTCCAAACGTTTGCTTAATTTACTTATGGCTTAGCTGTTCAGGAATATACCTCAACGGAGTTTCACAACAGAAATTATGGTCCTTAAAAAATTTCAAACCCATGGCTATGCCAGTTGTTCTGCTATTGGAGTAAAAAAAATGGGCTGACCTCAATACCAGGAAATATACTGTAGACACCCCTTTTTGGCGAAGGTTTGAAAGCTTGAAACTGATCAAGTATCAACGGCTTTTCATTTACATTCATATTCAGGTTTGAACCATCCGTGAAGAAGCCTAAAGATTCTTTTTCAGCAGCAGTGCTCTAGCAACACATCCCTCACGAGCAGAAACTAGCTCAGAAAGGCATTTATCTGAATAATTATGAATGGAATTGCAGTAGTCAAGAATTTTAAAGTGTACAAACAGCCACTCTTCAGAACGGTATGTCCAGTCAGCAGGGGCTATGTCTTTCAAATAACGCAGTTGCTGCGTAAGTACAGAGGCAACAACCTTACCATTCTTACTCTTCAATATTTGGCTTCACCTCAAGCGTTTTGGTTATAGAACTAGGTTATTAATATAGTAACCCTCGTTGTGATATAGATCGTTTTTATTTGGATAAGTTCGACAAGTTCCGAATACTCGCATGTCTATCTGAAGTGAAGCAGCTTTAATGAGATTGGGCGATTGGTTCTGAACTTGACGGTCGATTTCCTAGTTTGAAAATTAAGTTACGCTAATAAAAGTCATGCTTAAGTACGAAGTCTTGAACTCATCTGATTCCAAAGTAGTGCTTCGAATACAACATTATACAATTTACTTTGACTACATCAACAATATCAAGAAAATTACCACGCATACGAGAAATTAACAATCGTATGGTGATCCTGAACCTATACTTTTTCCTTGCTTGCACTTCTTTGTAAATAAGCCGACAAAGATTTTGTTTGTAAGGAAGAGGGAGCTTGTATTGTCAGGATTGTATTGCTGCAGGCGACTGAAGGCGAACACTATCTCGACAGTGTAACTTGCCAAGAAACGTACTTGCCACACTTTGTTTCAGGTTACAGGCAATAGCAAACACCAGAAG
This sequence comes from Bactrocera oleae, assembly GCF_042242935.1. NCBI lineage: Eukaryota > Metazoa > Arthropoda > Insecta > Diptera > Tephritidae > Bactrocera > Bactrocera oleae. The sequence goes on along the minus strand of NC_091540.1, from coordinate 14,707,767 downwards.
ACAAGGAAGCGAAATTTGATGTGGTAAGGACTTTGCTAGAAGCAAGTTGGAGAAGTTGCATTACAAAAACAACAAGGAAACTTTGTAGTCATAATATTTCCACACACATGTGGCATACACATACAGTATGTGTGTATATGAATGTACTTGTATGTATTGAAACTGATGCGAATGTCACTGCACTTTAACATTTCACCAGCGGCAGTCAGAATGTTGAAGGCTATTTAGTTGCACGTGTTGCCTTCAGCGCGTGAACACGCTTCGCAAACGCCGTCAAATGTCGGCTATTCCTGATAAAATCAACTCGAGACGCGAAAGGCAAATGAATGGCATAAAAATGGTGGAAAAGTAGTTAAGTGAACCGAAATGGCAAAATTGTGGCAAATGGCAAACGACGCGCGCTGCAGAAGCCACGACCTTGCAACAGTCTTCTTGTCAGCAACTGTCAGTGAGAAGCATCCGCCATCAGAGCCGGGCAGCGAGAGGGCGCATTGCAGACCCTGCTGCAGTCAATGTGAAGTTGATGTGAAGTAAGCGGAAGCGAATGACGGAAGTGTGGCGGCGGAAGTGCAAGGTCGGTTGCTTGGTAGCTGAGTGTCAAGTGCGCTGATGGCGGCTGAATGAGTTGAATAACAGGAATGTGGCTGAAGGATGCTAAGCCGTCGGTCACGAAAAAAATTTCGTTAGCAGGAATACAGTAAGTTTCACTTATTATATTTTCATAGTTTCGCGTAAAGAAAGTCGCTTCAGAAGGATAAGATTTGTGCTTCGAGTAACAAATATTTCGTTCCCTTTCAGCGTAGAGACATCTCAGTCTCGTCGGACAACACGCTGCTCTAAGTTTTTTGGTTTTACTACCCTCAAAGTTCTATCGATTCCTTACAGCTCTGTTAAAGTTGCGCATTTTGAGATGAAGCGACTTTGGTTATTGCCCTGACTTAATCTTTACTTTATCCCTAAAAAACTTTGGTAGTATCTTCATACTGTATCTTGTATCATGTATACGGCATTGCTTTTGTGACCAACAAGTGAAAATTTATTAGTCACTCAAATAAAAAATGGTTTTGTGCGTTCACAACTGAGTCGTGGTACTGCAAAATGTCTGCGACACACGTGACTAATAATTGTAATAAAATATTATGATTATCTCTTATTGTAGGATATTTTAGTTCCACTGAAATATTTCTTTATTGCTACTGTTGCTTTTGCTTAATATAAACATACCGGCGCTCTTATTTCACTTTAACTGTTAGATAGTATGCAAACTGTACCATCGCCTCGAGAATGGTGTCGCTGAAGTACTAAAGCAACCGTCGCGACGCGTGTAATCAAGAAATGTAAATTGCACACAGCCGTTGGCAGCTCTTTGATCATTTTTACGTTATTACGAAGCAGCGAGATAAGAAAATAGCACAGTGACACACAATGAGACCGGCCCCGGCTGCAGCCACGTGACTTGTTTGCAACGCTAGTTAGCCTCAGTTTTTCGCCGCAATTTGTAGAGCGAGTAATTTTCACACTTTCAACACTCAGCTCAAGCGCCTTGTGCTGTTTACCTGCTTATTTTCAGTTAAAACATTTTGCTGTCCGTTGAACTTTTTTAATATCATTTTCTTTGGAAGCCTTTTCACTTTTCATCAGCTTTTGCACTTTAGATTGTAGGTTTTCACGGAAGGAAAGATCTGCTGTCTTTTTCTTTGCTGTGTCTTTCAATTTCTATAGAATGTGCCATTGGCTATGTGCTGCGGTGCATTCACTTCACCGTTTTATGCAGATTCTTTCACTGCAGTCATTGTTAATATCACTCGTATATGAAGACTGCTTCGAAATGGTTAATCAATTCCACTTGCAGTGGTACGGCAGTACCAGAGGAAAAGAGTGAAGCCTGAAAATATGCTCAAAAAGAGAAAGGTTTATGGTGGCATATATGTAGACTCCTACTCGTTTAGGTTTCGATTCAGGTAAGAAGAAAGGCTTCAAATTCACATAGGTGAGCGCAGAAGTTTTTAGATAAGTCTTAGTCCCATCTTAGCTAAAAAGAGCTACATGTCTTTATAAAATTATTTCGATAAGACCAGTAGTTGAGTGAACAAAACGAAGCCTCGAAGAGAGGTACAATTAGTTTTTGTACAGGCCTTCAATAAATTTGGTTACCTGAGCAAGAACTAATATAGCTTATGAGAAAAGTACGAGATGGTATGTCTTTAATTAGAATTATTTTAGAATGGATTTGCCATACATCAGAAAATAAAGGTTAAGTTATGTTTGTCTGGTAGACTTGTGAGCCACGCATAGACCAGTTTTGGTCCTTAGCGATGCAAGATGGAGTAGTTTATGAGGAGTAGTTATACTTCAGGATGCCAGCGCTTAACAGTGTTTCATACCATGATACCCCGAATTGTTTGAAGCGTTGGCTTGCTAGTGCGGTGCACAAGAGATGCTCCATTGTTTCGCTGATGCCTTGCTCTTGACATTTCCTGCTATCATCTCGATTTGTCAGCCGAATTCAGCAGGCGTATGCTGTCACCAGACTGTGACCTGTGAATATTCCAATCATGTGCCTACAGTCTATTCCATCAAGAGTGAACAGGAACTTTGTGTATTTTGGATATACCACTTTGTACATGATATTTGCAGTTTCGATCCTGATAGATCATTCCATCGAATTTAAACCTTCTTTGCTATAGAATAGATTTTTTAACAGGTGGCAGTTATTTTTAAAAAATTTGCAATTACATATTAGTTTAATACTTTAATCATAATAACTAGCTAACTGTGTACATTATAGAATTAGAAACTTTAAACATATAACAACCCTGATTAAAAATATTTTCAGCTGTAAGCTTGTTTAGATCACTTCAGTTTGTTTAAATGTTTAAGTTTAACATAATTTTATTTAATACATAAATTTTATGGAATACATGATTAAGCAGGTGACAGCATTCTTAAAATAACAACTATGTACCTTCGTAATTCAATAGTTTAATACTCGTATTATAATATAATGCCTACTCTATCAAGTGTTTTAATAAAAAATTGTAGACATGTGGCAGCCCGGATTAAAAATATTTTCAGCCATAAGCCTGGACTAAGAACAACTTTAATTTGCAGTCCTTTGTTTGATATAAATTTATTAAATATATAATAATTTTATTTATTGTATAAATTACTTGAAATCTTTTTTTAAACAGTTGGCAATCCTTTTTAAAAAATTTACAACTATATACCTTCGTAATTCAAAAGTTTAATACTCATGTTATAATAAGTATATTTATTAAAATTAAGGATTGGGTCCAAAGGAACATGTATACCAGGTTTCATCAACAAATTTAAATTTTTACTCAAGTAGATGAACGGACGAACAGAGAGACATCCGGATTTCAACGCGTCTCGTCACTTAGCAACCCAATATCTCTCTTGATTAGTTTTAGGTGATACAAACTACCGTTAGCAACATGTTGCAAGAGTATACCATAATAAATAAATAGATTCAGATTTCATTTTTGGCGGCATGGCTAAAGGGTATATTGTTGCGTAACACAATTTCGTTGCAGTCGATCGATTTTATAAAAGGCTACTAAAGAAGTTTCATATTAAAATTATATCCACTTTAATTTATTAGGTTTTTCTCTTTCGCCTCAGAGCAGAGTAATAAATAATGATTGCACATATGTTGATAATTTGTTAATTAGCAAGTGTGGCAAATTGAAATTTTGTAAGAAAAAATGCACGTACGCCGACATACATATGAATACGTACGTACGTGTTAAATGAATATATTTGTGTTTATGTATACCCCGGCAGCTATGTCACTGACTGCATTAATTATATAAAATATTTATTGTTTTCTTAAAGAACTTAATTTATACAAAATTTGCTAAATATTAGTAATTAAATATTGATGAGCGAAACAAAGCGATTAAATTTTAATTGAACATACCCACACCGCACATCAATACTATCTAATATATGTATATGCGGTTTGTTTGTGCGTATGTTTGCTTTAAGTGCTCTGCGCCATCGACAATGCTGCCACAATGAGTAGCTGACGTCCTTGTCACCGCAAGACTGAATTGCAATTTTCCTCAAGTGCAACATGTATGTTTGTATGCGTATATGTATGCATCAATACTATATATGCGCGGGCATTCATGCGGCTGAAACCGATGTGCCACAAACAAAAGGCGTGTCACGAGCTTTAATTAAAACTGTGCACAACGCAATATCAGTTTGAGTGTTGGCGTTGCCACCAGGTTCACCCACTATATTAGTGCAAGGAAAACAAAAATAATGACAATTGGCGTTGTCTGTATTCGCTGCGAAATGCAGGTGTCTCACTTTAATACTAATTTTCATTTAGATTGCTGCGAAAATTCTCAAAATAAATCCAGAAATACAACTCCTCCAAGGTTTGTACCCAGATAAGCACTTAGAGGAAAGTAAACATAGTATATCTCTTTCACTAAGAGTGTCGAGCATTATTTGCTCGAAGAAATCATACCCTACACAAATACAAAAGTTTTCCATATAATAACTTGATTTTGATTGGTTAGTTTTTATGCCAGCTATATGCTGTAGTGGTACGATCTGAACAATTTGTTTGAAGATTACACCATTGCTTTGAACAATATTCCATGCCAAATTTCGGTAAGATATCTCGTCAAATAAAAAAGATTTCCATACAAGGTTTCATTTAAGTTTGATCGATTAGTTTGTATGACAGCTATATGCTATTATGGTCTAATATCGGCAGTTCTGACAAATAAACAGCTTTTTGGGGAGAAACCGACATATGCAAAATTTCATATTCATATCTCTACAACTAAAGAACTAGTTTGCCTATACATGTATAGACAGACGGACATGGCTAAATCGACTCAGCTCGTCACGACAATAAAACGCGAGATATATACTTTATATGGTCTCCGAGGTTTTTTTTTGGGTGTTACAAACTTCTTTAACGTTTTATAATAGTGTCGGTAATTATGTTTCTAGGAGATAACATAAAACCTTTTGGCGATTTTTCGGAGAAAGCTTTGATACATTGCCACTCTCTAATGTGTCTCAGCTCAAGTTCAGTTCAGAAAATGTCACCAGCTGGCGCAAATAAGTGTATGTATATGTACCCACATACATACTTGAATTATTAGCAATTTTGTTAACACTTAACCATATATTGTATATTGTCTTATCACTTCGAGGAAATCCAACGAAAGAAGTAAAGTAATTTTGTACTTGTAACCGTTATTTTCACAAGAAGAAATCACTTAGATGGTCGATAAATGGAATTGGAAATGAAGAGCGTGCGAAGGAACTGCCGGATGCGTAAAGTCGGTCTTCAAATACATTGAATACACACGTGGTGAAGCTCTTCTTCTGTAGGTTAGGTTAAGTAAAAAAGTCGATCCTGCCAACAAGAATATTATTTGCCGGTTTGTCGTGTTACCTAAAATTTGTATTTATTGATTATAAGGAACAACATAAATGGACAAAGCGCGTTGAGCCGACCAAAAATTTATTGAGCTGACTATTAGGTTTCGGTTTGAGCTATCTCTCCTAGTTCGTTGAAATTATGTTTAGCGAGATGTTTGAACCGCAGTCAAGAGAACGTGATTGTATGCTTTCTCCCAACGTAAATGACAAGTATAATGACATTTTTTGCTCTCAGCACATCTCTTAATTAAAAAGGTATATGAAAGTTTCAATGATCGGTGTATATGGGAATGAACCGAACTTAGTAATGCTACAAAAAAATGTTGGATGGCAGTGCAGTAAGAATGATTGTGTAGGTGACATTCTAAAGATATCAAAAGAAACGATTGAACATGTTTTTTATGAACATTTGGGAAAGCTCACGGAAAGATAACGATGTGAAAATTGCTTTGAATTGCTTATGCATCCACTATATTCAAGAGGTCTGTCCTTTGGCGACTGGTGGCCCTTTTCTTGAGATCTAAATAGAGACAGATCTCAAGAAACTGGTCAACAAACTACAAAGATGATTTCGAAAAGTTAAAAAATCGCTATAATTACGATGAGTCAAAAAAAATATATTTTTCGAAAAATCTGGCAAGGCCAATGGACGATATTACTTTTGGAATATTATTTTTTCTAGAATTTAGAAATTTTTCTAAATATACTCTGTTTTTCGTATAAGTTTGTCACAAAGTTTGTAACACACAGAAGAAGCGTGGGAGACCCTATTAAATATATGTATATCTTAATGATCAGCATGTCCAACTGAGTCGATTTAGTCATGTTCATGGCATATAGCTGCCATACAAACTGAACGATCCAAAGCAAGTTCTTTAAAGGAACCTTTTGTATTCGTGAAGGTTATTATATCTACAATAGGTTTGGTGCAACCGGAGTTAACTTTTTTCTCTTCTTTTGTTTTGGTATAATTTTGACTCACTTATTACATTCTCAAGGTGAATACGAAGTGGTAAATAAATACTACTTAAATTTTTTTCACATTTTGTGTTGCGTAACTCTGTTCAGTTAAATATTTAAGGTAAAAGCAGTTAAATTCATGCTTACCTCTTCGTCTAACTATACATTTCCCTCGACACGTAGTTTTTTTAAGATTTCCCGTGCTGATAAGTAATAGCATATGGTCTAAGCACAAATGTGAGGTTAGAGTTCGTAAGCCCTCTAGCCTCATAGCATCTGGTTACCATCAATCTTTTTTACGATTTTCATAATAACTCATCGTGGTACTCTCTTTTCTTTACAGTGCAAAGATAAATATTTTAGTGTCTAATATCGGAATTTCAAGACACAACCTCAAATGAAAACTTTCCAACAATCTTGCCACATTAAACAAAGTTAATTACTCAAAACACACACACAACACTTCACACTCAACAGATAATGTGAGTATTTATACCATGATATATACATATATATGAATGTATAACTAGACTTCTTGCACTTTGTTGCATTCCCACGCCCAACTGCAGTTACTCCCACATGCACAGATGTAAGTACAAACTATTTTCTTGCCATCAAACTTAAGTAGATGTACTTAAGTGAATACTTAAGTGTATTCGAACTATGAGTGTGTAAAATCAAACAAAGTGTGTGAATGCTGTGGAGGGTAAAGGCGAGAGGATTTTTGCTGCACAACTATTGATGTATATACGTATATTAGGGTGTATTTCTCAAATTTCTGTGTTATTTCTCAAATTGATTTTTTTTTACAAACGGACACTGAAGTTGAAATTTTTTTCAGTTTTTCCCTTTAAAAAAGGATTCAGTGCAAACAAGCTCTTTATTTTCAATTTAAATCATTAACTAAAGCATTTTACTCTTCCATATACTTTATATGGGATTTTTTGAATTTTGCAATAAATTTTTTATCTACAAAGCAAATAAACCAACAACAATAAAATAATGGTATTCTTTAAATTTAAATTATGCATCAAATATACTGTACTCATATAGTACACCATGTCGTATGAGCAACACCGGATGTATGCAGAAATCACATGTACGCTAAGTTCATTTGATGAATACCTATATCAGCGTATAACTATTAAATTGATATTTTTATGAAAAAAAAAATCATTTTGACCATTTTTGTAGAGCGGAAAATTTTGTATTAGAATATCACTTTTTTAAAGTTATAGATTTACTAGCTTAATGCGAAATATAAAAAAAACAAGTTATGCATATATATACAAGCGAAACGAAATATGATTAAAGCACGATTTAAATTGAAAATAAATAGCTAATTCACGTTGTATCCTCAGTTTCAGGGCAAAAATTAAATTTGTAGCCGGCGTTTGCAAAAAACAATCAACTTGGGAAATAACGAACACCCTAATGTACATATGGTATACATTATATATGTAAGTATTGAAATTTATATATTCGTATTTAAGTAACTGCTATCGTCAATGCTCATTTCAGCCATTCAATTATTATGTGTATCTATGTAATGCGGATGCAAAAGTATTTGCTTTACACTCACTTGTAATTTGAGGATATGCCACTTATATGTTATAACATCTCCTTTAAATTAATTATTTTTGCAAAATATTGGAAGTCTCACATTTGCCCTTAATTACTCTGTCAGCAAAACCCTGCCTCAACTTTGATAAATGACGCAGTTACTAGCTTGATGTATTTTGCTGCAAAATTTAGTCTTTTCAGCAAAAACTTGTTTGTGCTTTTGGCAAACTTGCAAATTTAATCGAAATTAATTTTCAGAATGCACCTGCTAGTTACAGCATAATGGTTTATGTAAAATGAAATGCCGTATTATAGTTTCCTTAGATGGAACTAATAGTTTTTTGTTGAAATGAATATACACAAAAGCAGGTTTGTATATATAATATTTTATGCGCAATATGAGTGTAACAGTATTTTTGATATTGATGAGAAATGCTGAGTAACGAGATGCTGTTGGCTGTGATTTTGTAAGGTGATTTTTCGCTCAATTTTTTAATTTTTGAGTTTAATTAAAGAAGGTCAGCACCTTTGGAGAAGTTAGAATAATAATTTAAGACATGTTAAATTAAGTTAAGTTAAGTTGAGTTGTTAAGTTATAAAAAGCTAATAGTTAGTTTTACTAATTTGTACTTAAATTAAGTTAAAATAATTTAAAATTTAGTAAAACAAGTAAGGAAGCGCGAAGTTCAGGTGTAACCGAACATTTCATACTCTTGCAACTTGCCAGAATCAAAGCCGTAACAATATCTTTATAATTTTTAAGGAAGCTTGCCCACTTAATTTCACATGCAACCATTTTCTTGGAAGTTGTTTGATTCGACTTATATGGAAATATCCATAAAGTCTACTGCTGCTTACTTTTGGGTTCCACGATTCATCATCTGTCACGATGTTATATACGTGTTTGGAAGCAACGCTACCGTATTCTGTTATCATTTTCCTCGACCAATCAACACGAGCCTTTTTTGAGCGATTTATAAATTGTGTGGGATCCAACATGAATAAATTTTTTCTACAGTTAAATGTTCATGCAATATTGAATGCATGCTGGTCCCACTACTGTTTATAGTTGTCTCAATTTCACGATAGGTCACATGACAATCTTGCAATATCGTGTTGCGCACCGCCTCAACCATCGATAAAAATTGGTCTTTGATAGAACGTCATCGCCAAAGGTTGAATTAAGTTCAAATAATAGCGCTAAAAATATTGGCGATTTAATTCCATTTTTTGACTGAGATGAATATTTTAAGTTACTGTTAACAACACAAATAGCGGTCGTATGTCAAAACGTTCTGTGTAGGTACAAGTATAACATCAAGAATGTTAACGAAATTTAAAAGACAACTTACTTAAAGACAAGGAAGACGGAAATATCTATAGAGGGTATATTGGGGGTAGAGAAAGGTTCGGGCTGTTTGCACAAACTTTTGAGATCACTTAGGTATACTCGAGAACATATTTTTATGCAATTTTGTAAATATTGAAAACAAGATTTATTAGAATAATGACAATAGTATAATTTCAGATATTTTTGGCATTAAATCATTGTATATCCAGTATTATAGTTTCGGTTAATAGTGCTATAATACATAATACATATTGACCGATATCTACGGTATGAAGCCAACCGGAAGTTTAATAATCTTATATTGAGTATATGTAAGATAGGGGTAATATAACCCAAATTTATCTGCTGTAGGCATTACCACATATTGTTAACAAAAAAAAGAAATGCTCTATAAATTTCATTAACGTATCTCATATACCATCATCAATATATAAGAAGTAGTTAGTTATATGGAGTCTGACGCAAGTTTTGAACCGATTTAATCCATATTATATACAGAGATTATTATTAATTATTTTATTAGAGAAACGTACTGACTTAATTTTATTAAGATAAATCACATATTGACTGATATATGCGGCATAAAGTCAGCCGGAAGTTCAAAAACTTATCTGTTAGGTATATGGGGTTAAGGTTATTAATTATGCGATTCAACCCATGTTTGACATATAGGCATGGGAGTGGTCCCACCCTGTAATAGGGAGATCGTAACTTGAAAATATTTAATTTGTTTCTTCAAAAAATTTACTGTGTATTCTTAAAATATGTATAAATATACTTAAAATATTGAAACAATTGATATAGTAGTTATTTTTGTAATTCAGAATTTGCGAAATAAATATGTGTAAAGGATATAGTTTATACTCGTATATGTACATATATGTATATATGTATGTATAAAGATACTATGATTACAATTTTTCTCAGACTCCTTACCTAAATATCATAGCTCAAGGGTTGGAAGCTTAAGCTTTCCTATTTCTTCTTCCTGATTATGTCCTAATGACCTGTTAACTCGAGTGTCACAACTTTGTTTATTGAAGCTTTATTTCACATCCAAAATCAATTTACCTGAGATTGCTACAGATTTCGCTCATTACACACGTACAATTAGAAATGTATCGAATATTCGATTGTCGGTACGTGACCCACAAAACTTTCTTAATTAAAATTGCTGAATTTTCGGCCAAGGCTAGCCGTGAGTTATTTAATAACAATCAAGTAAAGTTGTGTGTGAGTGTGTAAAGCCATAACTAAACATGGGAATCAAAATGGTTGGCCGCAAGTGTTATGTAAGTGATATGAGAAAGCTTAACCAGGCGTAGCAAATGGAATGAGATACGAACAAAAAAGTTATAAACGAAATTGAGCAATTCACACTTATGACAAACCACAAACCTTGTAGTACTCAATTGAACCTTTCTCATATTTTTATACTCTCGCAACCTGTTGCTACAGAGTATAATAGTTTTGTTCACCTAACGGTTGTTTGTATCACCTAAAACTAATCGAGTTAGATATAGGGTTATATATATATAAATGATCTGGATGAAGAGACGAGTTGAAATCCGGGTGACTGTCTGTCCGTCCGTCCGTCCGTCCGTGCAAGCTCTAACTTGAGTCAAAATTGAGATATCTTTATGAAACTTGGTAGACATGTTTCTTGGTACCGTGAGACGGTTGGTATTGCAGATGGGCGTAATCGGACCACTGCCACGCCCACAAAACGCCATTAATCAAAAACAAATAAATTGCCATAACTAAGCTCCGCAATAAGATACAAAACTGCTATTTGGAACACAGGATCACATTAGGGAGGGGCATCTGCAGTTAATTTTTTTTTTAAGTAATAATAGGTTTAATGTGCATATCTCCTAAACCGCTAATGATATAAAAACAAATTCACTGAAAGCAAATATTTTTAGAACCTCTACCTACAGTGTGAAAATAGTTGAAATCGGCACTCCTACCACTCCCCATATAACGGTACTGTTAAAAACTACTAAAATCGCGATAAATCAATCACTGAACACGCTAGAGACATTAAATTTTCTCTCTGGGATGGTATGAGATGACTTTATAGGAACCGCGTTCAAAATTAGACAGTGGGCGTGGCACAGCCTAGGTGAAAACCCATATATTGAGATATGCTTAACCGATTTCAACCAAATTCGGTACATAATATTCCTCTTATATCTCTATGTTATAGTGCGAAAATGGACGAAATCGGACTACAACCACGCCTATTTCCCATATAACACCAATTTCAATCCCATCTGATTCTTTCACTTTCCACTATGCATATCAAGCAACAATGATTATATCGGGGTAAAACTTTGTGTGAATAATACGTTTAAAGTATGCCACCTTGTGACCAAAAATTGTCTAAATCGAACCAAAACTGTTCAAGCCCCTAAGTACTAAATATGTGGACCCCAGTGCCTATAGTTGACCTTCTACCGAGAATATCAGTCAATCCACAAAGAAATCTCAAACGAGTATACCATTTGACTTTGCGAGAGTATAAAATGTTCGGTTACATCCAAACTTAGCCCTTCCTTACTTGTTTTTATTCACTTTCTCACTCCCTCACTTCGAAACTTTTAACTTCTAAGTTTTGCTTGTTACATTTTTAACTTTTCTACTTTTCTTTCAACATCTCCATGTACTAACACACAGGCACTTAGGTTCGACTTCACTTCACTTCACTCACTCATATAATATTTGCTGTTCTTTTCAATTCTGCTATACTAGTTATTCGTGTTGACCGCTATTCTCATCATCCCTCGTCATCATCACTATTATCATCATCGTAGTTAACTTTGAAGTTTCCTTTCCATTTTTTTGGCTGTTCTTTTATTTTCATGTATTCATTATTATTGTCCGGTATTGCCACATTGTTTAAAGTTTGTAAATGTATAGTTGTAATACTTAATCTTCAAAGTTTTCTCCCATTCTCTCCGCAATTTAAAATACATAAAAATAAATCTTGAACTATCAGCTTATTAAATGTCTAAAAGAGTGTGGTGGCGAAATTGATTGTAGTTCTTGAATCTCGGTACGAAATTTGGTTAGCGGTTTCAGGTTGTTTTGCTACTTGGTGACAAAGTTTTTTGTATATGAAATGAAAATCCTTGCAGCTGAACATATTAAAGTTCTGGTTATGATGGAAAGCAACTAAGCTAACATGAAGGCAAAAGAACGTCGAGTGAAATAAAAGATGGTGCTCTTTCTTCTTTGAAATAAGGAAATGACAGCCAGATGTTCGAAAAGCGTGATATTAGTTTAATGGGAACTTGGTAAAGTTTTTACCTAATTTTATCAATTTTAGGCACAAAGATAGACTGTTATGAGGTAAATACGCTCTCTAATTTGCATTGCGATAACTCACATATTGACCGATATAAGCCATATGAAGTCAGGCGGAAGTTCGAAAATCTTTCTATTTGGTATATGTGGGCTAAGGGAAGTACTGACCCGATTCAACCCATTTTTGTTTTACACATATACTATTATCAGGAAACGACCCTCTCAGAATTTTAGTTTAATATCTCATGCATTGACCGATATTTTCGGTAAAAAGTCAACTACAGGTACTGGAGTTCACGTAATCAGTACCTAGGGGCTTGAACAGTGTTGATTCGATTTGAACAATGAAAATTGTGTTATTTGGGAAGTAGGCGTGACATAGGAATATCAGAAGAATGTTATATACCAAATTTCGTTGAAATTGGTCGAGCAGATCTCAAGATAACCCCTATAAATCCCTTTCATATCATCTTGGGGGTAAAATTTAATTCATCTGTCGTATTTAGTTTTTGATTTATCATGCTTTAAGTAGGTAACAGTACCGTTATATGGGCAGTGGGTGGGGCTATCGTCGGATTTCATCCATTTTTGAAATGGCGTTAGGGGTGCTCAAAGGATTTGTTTTGAACGAATTTGGTTATTTTAACTTGAATGGTTTGGGACATATGTACAACAAACCTTTATGTGAGCGGGACTATGCCCATTTTTTCAACATTTTTGCCCACAGGTGCCTCTTGATACTGCGATCCCTTGTGCGAAATTACAGTTGTCTATCTTAATTAAGTGCTTAGCGTTTAATAGCGTTTTACACAGCTGGCACAGACAGTCGGACAGATATACAAGTACATCGGAATTTCAACTCGTCTCATCATCCTGATCATTTATATATACATAATCCTTTATCTATCTCGATTAGTTTTAGGTGATACAAACAGTCGTTTGGTGAGCAAAACTATTATATTTTGTAACATGTTGCAAGGAAGTGGCGGTTTGTGCTTTCATCAGTGTTACTACAAACTATTTGGTTTTCGGTTAGTGTCGTATATATTATATAATAATTGATCAATTTATTGCTAATCGTATGCTAATTCAATCAATTAATTGGAATTGGCAAATTGGTACATTATATGGTACATTGAGCACAATTAGTTAATTGCTGAACATTTCTTATTTGTTCAATTAGTAATGTGTTTGGATATGACTTGAAAAACTTTTCTTTTAAATAAAATAAGTTCAACCTATTTGGGTTCATTAATATTAGTCGCTGTAAATCTTTTGCTCATATACCGAAGGTATTAACCTCTCCATTGTTTGGTAATACTTTTGTCTCTCCATTATTTTACTGCTAGCTTAATAAAAAATTATTCTCACTGCGGACATTTATTGGCATATCAGTGGAACGAAATGGCAAGCGAATTTAATAAAAATATTTATTTTCTTCATTTAATGGTAAAGGGTAATTTAAGCTCATACCAATACAACAAAAAACACTCAACTGTTTTGATGACTTGTTCATTAGCGTTATCGATAAATAAACAAGGGTCTTCTGTGTTTACTGGCGCGCTTAAGTGAACCACGGACCAAGACGCTTTGCTGATATAAAATAAATGGGTTCGCCTGTTAATTGAAGTCTATGAAACCAATGGCTCGTCATGCCGTCATAATCATCATTGATACTTTTGTTTTTAATTTGCAATATTTTCCCCAAGTGTAGCCGTCTATAGCAAGCCCACATAATGGCACGTACTTTAACGCAGCGCAACACGCAAGCAATTATATGTATTATATTAGGATTTAAAGTAGGAGTATAAGGAGGAAAAGATATTGAAATGTTTCTGTACAAAAGAAAAATGCTGAAAAAAATTGCAAATCTTTTTTTACACTTTTCCTGGTTTTATTTTAATAGCCTCTTATTCGATTAAAATGTATGTGCTTACGTAAGTTGTTTCTAACCGCAAGATAACATAGAATACTAGAATATTATAGCATATAAATATTTAAAAAATTAATTATCAATTACTCGAGCAGTAGTTTGTGGTTTATGTTAACCAGAACATAAATTTCTGAAAATAAATCTATATTTCATTTGATTTTATATAAGAGCCTTTTAAACCAGAAAAGTTTTTTTCCAACCCAGGTTCGCAAATGAAAATCGACACTGCTTTGATTAACTGCTTTGCAAATGCTTCTCGACACTTTTGAACAGTCTTTAATAGTTCTTAAAAAAATAATTGCTTTCCAATTGATTTTAAATTTTAAGGGTATATTTATAAAGTTTAAGAATACATATAAACATATTTGAAGAAAAAAATAAAATATTTCTCGAGTCACACTCGATCTCCCACGGCGTTAAAAAATCACATCCATAGCTGTAGGAATTATGGCCTTCGCCGTGGTTGAAACGTAAAAAAATTCTCTACTAGAAGATATTTTCCGTATAACAACTTACAGCTTAAAAAAATAAAAATTGAAAATATGGTGGCGTTAAAAACAACTGGAATTTTATAAGAAATTATGGTCGTTTTTGCTCTGCCAAAATTCTTTTTTTGATCTGTTCAAAATCTGGTAAGTTATTTTATGGAGAAGTATGTATAACCAGAACATGCTGACATTTTATAGTTTTATAGTGATCGGAGATTTTGTCTTCAAGTAATCACTCAAAAAGCAATTTGAAAAATTTAGTTTCGAAGAAAATGCGTTTGAAGATAAAATGATGGGGCTGATTGAACTGATAGCACTGAGCGGCTGCACTTTAGGAAGCAGTAACTTAAAAACTATTTGAGATATTGCTTTAAAATTTAGTATGTTATTTTTAAAGGTATAACCTATCAAAATAAAAAGAAACTAATTTCTATTCCAAACTACATCGGAAGGCACAGTGGGTCTGAATATCACCAGAACAGAAAATTTTTCATTGCCATAATTTTAGTGTGGAAGGTAGGATAGATAGAATATCTTAAAAATGTGATAAGCTCGACAGTGGTATAGGTATTTCTATAGTTAAATAGCCAGAGATCTAGGAAATAAAATTTCTAAAGCCTACGTTTTCTAAGGAGATCTGCTTGTATACGGTCGAAACTTGATTTTATTATTCGCTACATCTTTTGCTTTTCATTTATTGAGGCTTCCGAGATCGATTTGCTAAACAAATGTCTTCACAGGTCACATTTGTGATATCTAAACATGCTTAGTAGATAATTCAAAAATACAGTCTCGAGATGATGCTTTAGTAGCTAGTTTAGTTGATGTCACCTAAATGGAAATATTGTAAATCATATGCTTTGGAAATTTTCAACGTATGAAATTTTGGAATAAATAGAAAAAAAAGCATGAAAATCCCTTTGACTAATATATTTATTCAGAGGCTATCACAACGGGAGGATGGCATTCCAGATGAGCTTGTGTCTCATTGTCTCAAGTGCTAATGTATATCTTCATAGTCTGCATAAAGAAGGAGAAGCTGTCATAATATCTTGCTGCTATAACTTTCGCAGTTTTAATAATAGAGTTTTTCTATATTTTGATATATAGATTGATAACATATATGTATGTGGAGAAGTATAAAGAGAGATGAACCTGCAATATTTTATTAGCTTTTGGAGGTCTCTATAAACCTTGTCTGTTTTATGTTGGCTGATGATTATTTTTAAACATTCTCGAGTATATCGTTCAAGTGGTTCAGTAGATGTGTTTTACTCTGGGCTAAAAGGATACATATAACTGCAGATTTTGTTGGTATCATTACACTTTTCTCTCAGTTGTCGAAGAACCTTTAGGTTGTATCTATAATATGGTACTTAAAGAAAAGGGCATGAAAACAATACGGGAACAGGGCTTACGATTTTTAAATTAATACTTTGCGTAGTGTATAAGTTACCGAAATACAGCAATAATAAGCTGAACAGCTACGAAAGGATGTGTTAAACAAATGCACTCAAGTGACCCTTATAGGTACACACACATCACTACTTATAAGTGCCGGTAAAATGTCTCGCATTGAGAAAGTAGTACAGAAAATGAACCAGTTACTGGTCTATATGTCAAGCAGCCTGACAGTTGTCGAACTGCCTCTTGGGCGGGCTGACTACTTCCGACTGCTTCATGCATCGCTTTATACGGGCGCGCGTTCGGTCAGTTAATATAATACTTTTTATGCGCCATTAAGAAGCTTTTAGTTCTCATACGACGCCATAATATTTAATAAAGTCGACTTCAGTTTATGGTTAAATGCGCTAACTACAATAACAATAATAATAATTGTATAGCCGTCGGAGCACACAGGCAGGGCGGAGTAAGGAGCAGTGTGTAAATAAGTGTCGGAGGCGTGTGCTTTTATTGAAACAGTAAACTATGTAGTTGTGTGTGTTTCTATTTGTGATACTGAGTCAAATGCACATTTAATGGTCTTTAATGCATTATGGAGATTATTAAATGAGCGATGGACGCGTAAGGCTAAAGTGGTTGGTGGAAGTATGCGGTAAATACGAACAATATAGAGACAAATATTGAAGTAAATTTCGTTTTTCTTTTCTACATTTCAATTTAAGAAGTCAACTGCAAACTTTAGCAGTTAAAGAGCATACAGTGAAGTGTGAGAGGACCTGGGGCTTCCACTGGTGAACTACAAGCCGAAGCGTTTTTCTTTGATCATTTGAAAATGAGACCAAATGTCTTTCATATTATGAGTAAAATTATTTAATTTACGGGGGTGGTCCCATAAAAATTTAGTCGACAATATAAACACAAAAGATTTGGATAACTGTCGATTTGTGGTATATCTCAATGTACCTTCATTATTTTGATAGAATGGGCCCAGTAATGCTTCAACTTCTCTAACTCGTCTGAAAACTAATGCTGGATATATTATATGAAAATAAATATGTACTTAGCTTGAACCTCTATATATTTGGATATATCAGATCTGGAATTAAATATATATATATCAGATCTGAAATTAAATATATATATATAATGGAAATAAGTCTTTTATTTAAACACTAGTTGGTAACAGCGAGTCCGCGAATGTAGTGAAACTTAATTTTTGGAGTTTTGAATTCGATTTTTCGAATTTTGATCATCTGGTATAGATTTTGAACTTGAGAGGAGTGATGCGCTAATAGAAGTAGATTTAATATTATTTCTGAAGCTTTCAAGGTGATAGACATATAATTTTCATATGTCCGGGACTGCTTTTAACAAATGTAAGTGATAAAATTGATCTTACACCCATATATAGAACCGGTTTCTCGAACAAAAAATTAGTTTGAAACAATACACTATTTGTTTTATGTTCTTTCTTCAATCTGATATTCTTGAAGACAGCTGAAATCAGGTGAATTGCAGTAAATTTTTTATCCCAGTGATAAATCAATATTAACCCAAGGTCTGTAAGTTCCAAGCAATTACCTTTTTTAAACCAAATTCACCCTTGGTCGCATTATGATAAGGTAATCTCATTTTCATTCAGTTTCATTTGGATTATTATCTGAGAAGTCCCTATGCGTGGTTATAAGTATCGTTTAGAGATGAAAACATGTTAACTTCTGAAAAAGTCCATTCGTAGGATTAGTGCTGACTAATCTGTTTATTATTCCCGGAATAGCCTATAGAAATTGGTAGCCTCCGAAACTTGTAGTTTCACTAATCTCATGATTTCAAACCAGCTAGAGCTGACCTTGCAAGCAACTTACTTCATGTTTGCATGCTTTTTTTCGTCACATTTATTTTTTTTACTCAAGTTGCAATCCTCTCTCCCTAATCTACAACTTTTAAAGCACATCGTTGTTTCACTGATAACATTAGCTTGATTGTATTAAAGATAACTGCAAAACTAAAATATGTTTAATCAAGCATAAACCTATTTAGTCAGGTAATTGAATATAACAGGAAATTGCTTTGTTAAATCTAGGAAAGCCAAGATTGCTGACAAAGCAAAATACAGAAAACTAAAGTAGCCATGAGAATAAATAACTCAAACACAAAAGGCATTAAGCAAAAATGCGCTTATGTGTGAATATTTGAGCATCAACGGGTAATATGTTATGTTTTGGTAAATATGCTACTTAAGATGGCTTTAGAGAGAAAGAAATTATTTACGGAGCGAAAAATATTATACGTGGCCCTTATTGAAGATATCGGAATAGAACTTAGTACAATTGCTGTTTCTGTTGAGCGTCAATATTCAACTAAAAATGGATATAATGGAGCAATACCTTTTCAAGCACACATTTACCGAATACGAGGACCACAAATTAAGTGGCAATAAATTCCTCATAATTATTTTGCTAGATGCTAAAATAGATCAAATCGGTTATTTCTCCTAGCACCCCTATACCCAATATTTTCACCCCAATTCCATAAGTTCATCGTTCTGATGTTGTTCAATGAGTGATACCGGAATACACATAGTAATATTGTTTTGAGGAAATGTTATGTTAGTCCATTGTAAAACTGTTTACTAGACCAAAGATCTTTTAGATAGAAAACAGAATTTTTGTGATATATCATGCTCTTTGGGACAAAGTCCGCAGTTATGGTCGGCCACAAAACAGAAGAGTCACCTAAAGTTTGTGTTATTAAAATTATTATATATTTTTCGGTATCTTTAAGAGCTGATACGAGACTCTGAAATTTACTGCAGTAGGTGCTGTAGCTATTCCATCACCAATCATCCATCAAGATGCATTATAAGACCTGAGATATCAAGAATCTACTTACTATTGAAATTATCTAGTATTAGGTTCTAACTTCTTCGAAATATAAAAAATAATTGAGAAGTCTCAAGTTATTTTACTTATATATGCGGTTGAAACTCTCTGAAAGGTGTAGCGGTTTGAAGGAGAATATAAATGAGCATCCTACATTAAATGCACTTCGAGACAATATCTTCTTAAAGTTAATGGTTAGGCTACATTGAATTAAAGTTCTATATGCCAAAGTTTTCCATCACGTGGTAGCATCATGAAACTCTTAAAGGATAAATAAAGTGGCAATGAGTATCAATAAAAAAATTTATTCTACTATGTTTAAGGGGGTATATCGGCTGCCAAGTCAGAAAAACCGTCTTTTTTTGTGAATTTTTTTTGGAGAAGATTGGATATATTTTATCGAATTGTAATATATTTAATATATATTTTGTAACCTTTATGCCGCAAGAAAAGCACAACGATAACCTCAACCATAGTTAAAAATATTGATAGTGAATTTGCGACTAAAGATCTCTCCTTGTATATATTAAATATATTTCTGAACTTAACTCAGACAAAAGTGAGCAAACAAATAAAATTACACTCCAATTACACCCATGTGCACGAGCGTATAAAACAAAGGAATTAAGTAAATGAAAATTGCGAAAACAAGCTTCGGATAACTAGTAGCTTTGTGCTAGCTACAAGTGAATGTACGAACCTGACTGACCTCTGCTGAAGAGCGCACAGCAAATATAATTGTTTGAGCGTGAATGCATTTATGACTGTTCGCTTGCTTAACGCTTCCACTTGTCTGTATATATGTGTGTATATTTGTGCGCTTTAGACTATAGCTGCCTTTGTGCGCTTTGAAAAGGTAAATATTACTTACAAATACATTTACACACACAATACATATATACTGCCTCATACGCACATACACTTATGTCTCCTATACACTTACTCATGCGGTCTGCTCCACACTCTGTCATCATTCATGTCGCCAACATTAATAATAAACTGTCATACAAGTACATGTATGCTTGCATTCTGCACGCGTGGCGCTCACGGCGTATGAGTTACATCTAGTAGTTTGTATTCTTCAAAGGCACTCATAGTATGTGAACACAACAAAAGTAAATGCAACGCTGTAACAAATGGGTATTAGTAATCGTACTAATGGCGCTATTGTGGCTTGTTAGTATTGTTGTTGTTTTTGCTTTCAGTTGTTGCTAGTGCTTCATTGCTTGTATACACCTGCTTCTGTGCTTGATTTGCAACTCTTTTTTGTTATCGCTGCTCTTGTTTTTTGTTTTTTTCATTAAACTTGAAAACTCACTTCTGTCAGCTTGTTTGTTAATGAATTTATGAGTTCACCGTTTCGTCGAATTTTTCTTCAACTTTAATTCCAAACTTTTACCGTTACCTCACCTTTCTGTTAATTTTCGCGCTTTTTTGGAAGTAACTTTTCAACTTACTGGCAACTATGTATTTTGTAATGAAGTTTACAAAATGACTTGCTGTCGGATTTTTTTTTTGCTTTGCGATTTCCGCTTGTAATTTAAAACTTTGTTGGGATTTCTTTCTTACATTTTGGCTTACAGCTTTTTTGCTTGCAACAAAACTTCTCGGGTTATTTGAAATATAAAGTTTCTTTGGCAAATATATTTTAGTGTTTGTCTTGGCGCACCCAACCATCAGTTAGTGTTTGCACTAGTCTTTTTACATGCGAAATTTGTTAACTTTCATTTAATATGATAATATTAGAAAGCGGATGTTTCGTTTAATTTATTTAAAGCAGGGTTTTTTTTGTATTCGTAGAAACTAAAGTGCTTGGTGGCATGAGTCTAACAAAGTTAATAAAAGGCGTTCGAAACTCCTTCTTATAGTCAACGTTAAATTTAAACACGAGTTAACAGAAAGTTAAAGTTAAAAATGTATGCTTGCGAAACCAAATCAAAAAGCTTTTAATTCAAAAAGGAGTTCACATTTTGTGGAAAATAAAAAAAAAAGTACAGTCTTGTGCAAAATATTGCTGCTTCTTCGTAATTAAATTTAAGCGTTTCGTTTCGCGTGCTGTGGTTCACATTTAGCGAAAAAATAATAATACAGTCAGGTGCAAACAATTGTCATTTTTTATACTTTAGCCACATTGTTTGTTCACCTAACGGTTGTTTGTATCACTTAAAACAAATTAAGATTAATATAGTGTTATATATACATAAATGATCAGGATGACAAGACGATCTGAAATCCGATGTCCGTCTGTCTGTGCTAGCAATAACTTAAGTAAAAATTGAGATACCTTAATGACACATTGTTGTGATGACAGCATGGGCTTGTGCCAAAACTGTTTAAGTTCTGATCTCTAACTGCCTTAGCTTTCATATACCTAATATAAATATTTTCGAACTTTCGGTTGACTTTATACCGCATCCATCGGGCGATCTTTCTTTTCTACGAAATTTATTCAATTATTCATAAGCTCCGACTATTAATAGCAAGTTCGTTTCTCTCACTCTTACTATAAGTAGCAGCTCGGGCTTTTTAATCGCTCTGTTTTCCATTAACGCTAGCCAATATTATAAAAAATTTTAATTTTTAATATTTTTTTGAACATTTCCTCCAACATTGCTTAACAACAAATTTCAATTTTATAACCACTGGTTCAGCATAACTTCCATGTCGTTTAATATTCTAGTCACGTGTGGAAGTTTTCAACTTTCTTCTGTTTTATATTTTTGCTAAAAAATTCGCATTTCTCACATCTATTTATGTCAACTAATTTTCAACAAACACCGAAACGAAGACATTACTTGAGGAACCATGCATGCTATCGGGGGGATAGAACGTGCCTGTGGCCAAGTCAAGTTGCCTTAAATTTTTCAGCTGGAACGCAGCAAGTAAGGTTAATATGATACATAAACAAACATTTGCTAGTTGCTACGTGTTGAAAAAAGTTTAAGCGAAAGTTTGATATGTGTATATGGATATGTTGGTCAAATCTATGTGAGTATAGTTGGATATATTGCCAATATTAAAAAAATTTAGAAATTACTAAATACTAAGCTCAAAGTATATCACCGAGTAACAATTAGTTACTTATTGTTTAAAATAAATTATATTTTATAGTTCATGGAATAATGAACAGACTTACTCCGGAGCAAAATGCAAATCGTGCAAATTTATCACCAAAACAATGGCGACGCATCGCACGCTACGTCCAATATTTGGTCGACATAGTCGCCCAGCAGAGTTGGTAATTCAAGCAACCATAGATAGGTTTCGCACCACGTTTACTCTAGTGGATAGTGCTCATCCTCAGAGACGTCGTATAATACGCATCGAAGACGCTATTGCTGCTGTGGAGCAGAGTATCGAAGAAGACCCGAATGAGCTCATTCTCCACTTTATGGAAGCTTTTGCTGCAGGATCTGGATTTTCGGGCTTAATAAATCCAATTCGTGCAAGAATTGAAGTCGAACGAGCATCAGGCGACCATACTTCTTCTAAAATGAGACCATAATATTACAGTTACAATACATACATTATTAACGTTGATGTGAACGACCTTTGGTTGCAGCAAGACGGCGCTATACGCCATACAAAAATAATCAATTTGTAGACAGAAACTTTTGGAGAGCGCATTATGTCGCGCCGTGGGCCTAAGGCGTGACCTCCCAGATCATGCCATTTAACACCGCTACACTAGTTTTTTTAGGGGTTATGTGCAGTCGTTTGTTTACGCAGATAAGCCCTAGACGATTGGCGATTTAGAAGATAATATTCGGCGCGTTATTACTGATATAAGGCCCAATTGCTGCAGAAAGTGGTCGAAAATTGGATCGTTCGGCTGGAATTGATACTACTGTGGCGGTCACTTGCCCGAAATCATTTTTAAAACATAATGTCAAACCCTTATATAATATTTATGATAAAGCAACATTCTTGGCCCTAACATTAAATTATTTGTGTTGTATTTCTTCTTGAAAACCACGTGTCGAACAAAACAACGTTTACTAAGTTGAATCACTGTTGTGTATTTTCAAAATCAACATTACTTTGTAGTGAACGTATCAAGGTCGATCCAAAATCTCTGCTGAGTCGAACCCGACCCATATGAAATGCGGAGTTTGAAATCACTAAAAGGAGAATGAGTTCACTTTCTAATATACAAGCACTATCAACTAGCTAGTCAACAAATAGCCAAGGCTGTCTGAATTCCTTTGCCTCCTGATCATTTTTATTTATAATATAGTAATATTAGCAATATGGTATAGTATTTATAAAAAATTTAATTATATTCCTTCGTAAAAACTATAAAAACATAGGTTAAACTGAAACAGTAACTTTTAATTTTTGTTCCTGATTTGCCAAACATACATACGGTGGAGACAATTCTCGACATTGAGGGACCATTAAACAATGTGCGGCCGAAAGCGATCATTAGTGACATGGATAGGTTTGAGGTCGAAATGAACCTTAAGAATCTCATATATTGTTTCTAAGCGACGGAACTCTCGTGTCGAAGTGGCACCCCGAAAGGTGGGATTCTGTCACCTTTACTCTGGATCTTAGTGGTAAATGACTTATTAAAAGAACTCCAGGAATGAGGCTGTCGGGTTATTACCTATGCAGATGATGTCGCTCTCATGATTAAAAGAAAGCCCTGGGTACGATTTACGAGTAAGTACTTCAATGTGGTAGCTAGCTGAGCGGAAAGAAGCAGCTCAGCTGTTACTCCAAACAAAACTGAATTGATTTTATTTACCATGTGGTATAAAGTTCGGTTAGTTGCCGTATATTGTTGTAAATGAGCTATTGGGAAGTGGTGCGGTCTTTCACCAAAAGTTGTGCTTTGGCTTTATGAAACCATGGTTAAGGCAATACTGTTCTATGGTGTATTTGACTGGTGGAGGGCGCCAGAAAAAACCACTGTCGCTAAACAGCTAGAACGTGTTCAACAAGCGGCTTTCATTGGCATCTGCTGTGCACTAGGTACAACACGAGCAGTGGCACTTAGTGGCACACAGTCCTCAAGGTAGCAGCAGAAGTACTTCTCCAAAGAGGGTTCTTTTAGGGAGTTATGCATCCACTCCGATAAACAGAGCGGCTGTACAGGCCTTGATCTCAATGAGAGTCAAGAAATGAATGACTTCACTAACAGTAGTATAAAACTATTTCCATGTCAAACTTAGCTGGGTGTCCGGAAAACTGTAAAACCGATGAGTCTGCAAGAACAGGCACTCTTACCAAAAAAAAAATATTTCAAAATTCAAATTCTATTAGAATGGGAACGAGCAGGAGTTTCCCTTTCTTCGTGTATTCGGGCGCGCGAGAGCTCAGCAAAAGCCTTCTGGCCCAGAGTGGAACGTAAAAGATGTATTCAACTGCTATCTCCTAGTGGTGACGCTAAAGATTTTGGAGGACGCAACTTGTCAATAAGAAAGATAAAGGGGAAACTTCCGGACACTTTCTCCATCACTGTCCAGCTCTCGCCAGACAAAGGTTGAATCATCTCGGTTGCCCTACTTTTTATCAACCCGGCGAATTGCCTAGAATTGATATTAGTCAGACTCTAAAAATTTTGTCAATATTCGACGGTCCTTTTGATCCATACCTAGGAGTTCTGGGCATCACAACGGACAGGCATCTCTAGCTGTCCACGTGGAATTATTCGAGGACCGATGAGAAATCAGCCTATTTACGTAACCTAACCTTATCTAACCTAGTAGTTATTTTACTTTATTCGTTAATGAAGTAGTTTAAATAGTTTTGAAAAGAGCCATTATATAGAAGATAGGCGTGAATTTAAACCATTATCACAACTTTAGTTAACATAGCCTTAGTAGTTTAATTTTTCGTTATCGTCTTGACCATTTTGATATTTAGAATTATATCTATCTTATATTGTTTTACAACCAACCGTAGGGTGAAACAAATTTCTCTACACTGTGTAACATATTGAAGTGTATAGTAAATGTTAAGTGTTTGTTTATGTGAAACTTGTATATAAATGCATTTATCGACATTGTGCACGAGTGTGTGTGTTCATGTCTCATTTCTAAGCTCGAAAGTTTGCTTGACTAAAAGTTTACGCTCATTAAAACTTCAATTATTCAAAGAGTCTGTGCGAAATGTTGACAGTTGATTTATGCTAGCTATTTATACAATTTTAATGGTATGAGTATGCTTTAAAGTTTAGACTCTTTTTGTACTGAAATTTGCATAAGTGTGTTGTTTAGAATATGTGTGAATATGTACGAGGGGGTATGTTATTGAGATTACCTTATGTTAGAGAATACTGCTATGTTATGCAATGAATACCAAAAAAAAATGTTAACTTCGGTAGCACAGAAGCTATAATAATAATACCCTTCACAAATATAAAATATTACTTACAAAAACTTTGTTCGGTCAGTTTGTATGGCATTAGCCATAACGAAAAGTGTTTGTCCTCACTATCAATAGAATCCATTTACTTTATCATCAGACTCGTTTGGGTGAATGACCAAAGCGAAATCGTAGGAAATTGTAAAGATGATAAGCTCGCAAAGGAAGACACACTTTTTCCACTTACATCGGAGTAGTAACGCGTTGGATCCTTGTTATTCTCCTGCGTTCTAGAGCTAAACCCACCTCTTTGTAAAATAGAATAGAACGCATGTGATCCACTGAACTACTTGGTCTTAGTAAGGTTTATCTTTCCGCAACCGTAGGAGTTCTTACTGGATATTTTCCAATAGGCATCTATGCGATAAGGCTTAAAATCTTATACGACGCAAATTGTCAAAGATAAAGGTGACTTAGTAGATGTTACCACTTTCCCCTCTCTTACCCGATTTTGCAAAATTGAGGTTAAAACATTCGGCGAAACAGGACAGATAGCCAAAACTGATACCTATTAACCGCTTCAATAAATTTGTGCTAGGCTCAAAGTCCTTTGTTAAATTTGAAGGGTTTTTATGATTAGTACATATCATTTTCAGGTATCACAACGGATCGATGTTCTAAGCTGCCAAAGAGAGGTCTCTGTTGGCGCTTGCAATAGGATCAGCCGTGTTACCAAATTTAAGCTATATAGTGCTCTTATTTGACTAGACTTTACGAGTTCCACATGAAGGACAACTTCCGTTAAAGGAAACATATAAAGTTTTATAATTATAGTCCTTTACTAATCCACGAAACTTGGATCATAGTAGGGAAGGGTATTTGTGGCTTGCAAATTAAAAAACAAAAAAAATGGAAGTAGCCTTGTACATTAATTGGTTTAAAGTAGATACTCAAACTAATCTCATACATTAGCAACTATGAGACAAATTTAAATTAAACTTTATTTTGAAATTCTTATGCTTACGTTTCAAAATAGGCGAAACGGGACTATAACCAGTTCTACTTTCTGTACCATACATTTTTAAACTAAAATAACATATATTTCTCTCTTTCACTTGACAATCAATCAAGATTTCCTTTGTGATTTGTTTGGCAGGCTGCACAAAGTTTGTAACACCGTGAAGGAAACGTCAGAGATCAACAAATGCATGGCGTAAAATTAATTAGGAAATCCATTGGATGACATGACAGACAAATGCTTTTTACAGCTTTTATTGAGTTATAGTTATCGTATAATATATTATATCTGAATGAATATTAATTACTGTAAATGAAACAAGTTACAGCTTCTAATGAGTTCCAATATTTTGAGTAAATTTGAGTTTAGTTGGCGTTGCCAGCTACATTTCGTTATCTCAAAACTGATAAATAAATATAAATTTAATATATGCTGTGATAATAAACTTCTAATAAAGTTGACATGCATTTTTGTTTGGAAAAATTTGCTTAATTTTTTCTATGTCATAAGTGCTGACAGTATTATGTATGGATATCGACATTTTTTTTTGTAATATGAAAATTTAAACGTCGACTTTGCCATTCCATCGCAATTGCATCACAATGACAACTCCCTTTATTCTATATTCCCCTTGTACATTGCACATTTGTTATGTTGACAAGTTTTCTACGTTGTACACTTTGCGCCTGTCAATGCTAACTGTCAACAACACGTGCCCAAATGACAATTTTTTCGCTTTATTATTGTTGTTGTGTTCGTGTGCGCTTTTCACTTTTCATTACGTTGTTTGTGTTGTTTGCGTGGAAGCTTTATGATGCCTATCATGATTGATGGTGAAAAGGTTAAATGCATGCAAATGTGTGGATGCGTGGCGTTAAATAACTTTTTTATTGTTATTGTTGCTATCTGGTGCAGCTGTTGCTCTTTTTCCCGCCATAACGCATTTGGTCAACGGTGAATTGCACATTATGACCATATTGCTGTTGACAATTTATTTAATGAACTTCAGTTATGCACCCACACACATACATATATACATGTGAATTATGCAAAAGCTGAGTGCATTAAATTGCAAGCTGATATAAAATGCGAACTATTAAACCATTTCTCGAGTTTGTTGTTTTTGTAGAATTATACACAGATTTTTTTGTGGCATTAAGCAGCACTTTTAGTTGTCTCCGCTTTAATATGCACGCCTGAATTGCTACATATTTTACATTGTTGGAATTCAATACGAAATATAAATGGTATATTTTTAACACAAAAAGCGCAACATAAATGTTTCAGTTTTTTTAATATTTAAAACTTTCCTCTCATTACTGTCACAGATCAACATGGCCAGCGGTCATTAATTGCAGAAACTGTTCTTGTTTGCGACAAAGTCACCTCACTTACTATCCGACCGCTGTAAAAGTCTCCGAAAGCTTTACTACTAAGTTTGAAGTTTGCTGTCCGAGTTCGGTATGAAAATAGGCCTCCTTTCTTATTTATCCTGTCAAAAGATTTCTAATGTGAAGATTTCTAACTTTAGCTTAAAGTAACAGTCATTTATACAAGGCTGTAATTAATAAACTCGAGTTGATTGGCTTTCTTTTGTATAGACAGAGCTTTTGCAAGTTTGACTTGAGTCTCTGTCGTATCTTATTAGTCTTTTGCTCGTTGTTTACTTAAAGTGAATTGCTAGACCTATAGGATATATCCCATATTATACTTTTGCTTAATTTTGCTAATATTAAACCAACAGGAAGTTTAAAATTCTTATATAATTCTGATAATTCTTCTTATTTAGGGTATTGTATATTGAGACTCTTATACAGTTTTGGTATTACAACATATCATTACTAGAAATAGAAGCCCTCTGTAATTAATAAACTCGAGTTTCATTAAGAAACTTCACTGGTTTGATTAATATGTAAGGTAAAAAGTCAAGCGGATATTTTAAAATATTTACCCTGATTTCATTCATTTTAGGCAAAGGGATATTTACACTGTTATTATAAAGAAATCATTTTAGAATTTCAGTAAGATTTATTACATATTTATCGATATATTCGGTATAAAGTCAACCGGAAATTTGAAAATATTTAAATGAGGTATATGGGGGCTAGGGGAAGTATTGAAAATTATTGAAAATTTATTGTCCGATTACGATAATTTTTGGGCATAAGATGAACTTAAGGGCACTAATTGAGCAAAGCTTCATTCTGATCATTGGTATTTGATTTCTATACTGGCAGTGAAAGATTCAGATGGAATCTAAATTTTTGCTATATGGGAAGTAGGCGTGGTTGTCATCAAATTTTCAATATGGATGGATGTTTAAATAGTCCCACACACGAAATTTGGTTGAAATCGGTAGTCCCTGAGATATAGGATTTCACCTAAAGGTGGGCGGTGCCACGCCCATTGTAACATAATGCCCGCATTTTTCATAAGACTATTTCAATATGTAACCTAAACACTGATTACTTTATTTTATGTGTTATATCTATTTGAACATCAGAACAAATGTGTTTATTGAGATTTATTGAATTGGCTCCGAAACTATTGTACTTAACGGATTTGATTTTATTAGAATTATTTTACCGGTGGGAAGCTACCCTATCTCCGCTGCCTATAGGCTATATTACAATATATTTTCAAAAAAGTTAGGGATCCTTACTAAAACTTCCATAATGTAATCCAAGGTGTAAGAAACTACCAAAAAATTCCTTACATCGCGTGCGCTGTGAATGCTATTGATTACACTAGTAAACATTGTTTTTGTGATGAATTGTGTTGATGTTGGTATACCTTATAGTTAGTTATAATAGTTTTGTTCACCTAACGCTTACTTGTATCACCTAAAACTTATCGAGATAGCTATGGAGTTATGTATGTATAAATGATCAAGATGACGAGACGAGTTGAATTTCAAGTGGCCTGTCCGTACGTCCGTCCGTCTATCCATCTGTCCACCCGTGCAAGTGATAACTTGGCTACACATGTTCCTTGGCATCCAAGGAAGGTTGGTATTGCAATGGGCGGAATCATAAA
Source organism: Bactrocera oleae (assembly GCF_042242935.1). Lineage (NCBI taxonomy): Eukaryota > Metazoa > Arthropoda > Insecta > Diptera > Tephritidae > Bactrocera > Bactrocera oleae. Next base: position 14,678,078 of record NC_091540.1, on the reverse strand, counting down.
TTTTCCACGGCCACAAAATGTCATTAATCAGAAACCTATATAGGGCCATAACTAAGGTCCACAATAAGGTGTAATGCTGTTATTTAGTGCAACAAATTGTATTAGAAAGGGGCATTTACGGTTGAAATTTTTTTTAAAAGGTTCGTTTGGTCCCGCCATCTAATAAGTTTAATGTACATGTCTCCTAAGCCATTTAAGCTATAATAATAAAACTCGCCCAGGACAAATCGCTTACTCCCCATATAACATTTTTGTTGAAAACTACTAAAATGCGATAACTCAATAAATAAATGCACAAAAGACATTAAATTTTGCACCGAAATGATACAAAAAACCATATTGTACAATGGGCGTGGCACTGCTCACATTTAGGTTAAGGTTAATACCCGTATATTGGGATCTGTTCGACCAATTTCAACCAAATTATGTACATAGCAATTTCAAAATATTTCGATGTTACATTGCAGTTTGCTAGGAACTCATGAAAAACTGACTTAAATGCGCTAAAACGCAAATGAAAGCTAAAAGTGTGGACAGCTAATCGGCATAGACAACAACGACAAATACAAATACGAGGAAAAAGCCATTAATCACGCCTCCACCACCAAATGTCAGCACTGGACTATGCCAATCAGCAAGTGAAATGGCTTAAATTTGTATTGAGCAACTAAATGTAGATGTATATTGCGCGTATGTGTTTGTATGTAGGTGTGTGTATGTGACAGTGACATAAAAACTTTCACTTTCGCAATTGGCATTCAAGTTTCCCTGACGAGCCACTTTTTCGATACACTAAACTTGCAGTGATTATCACGTCCTCTAAACAACTGAACCACACAAGCATTTCCTGCCATACATACTCGTACTCCTCCTCACCACCTGTCTCACCACTGCATACATCCATGTCGGTTACTTCATATTAATGACATTTAAAGTTAGCCACTTAGGCACTCTGGGGAAAATCCGTTCCAGTTCTCTACCCTTCGCTCTCTCGTTCTTTCTTTGTATTTTTGTGCGTCAGTTAAATATGAGTGCAATTGGTTAGTTGCAAATAGCTAACAAAGTGTAATACTTCGACTTTGAGTGTCTGTGTATATGTTTCGTGTGTTTAATGTCGGGCATGGCACTTTAATGACAGTTACAAATAATAAATGAAATCATTAGGTATGCAATGATGTGTGCAAATATATGCAATTGAAGTACATATTGACAGCATATATCCAATACATTAAATTTTATATATAACACACATTACCGTACATATGTGTTGGTGAAAGTTAGTTGACAAACAGCTGTATTCTGCAAATGCTCCCAAAAGTGAAGGGTATGAAATTTTAATTTTAGCTGAAAATTTTCATGTTGCATAAGTTGCTTCAAAATTTGCTACAAAATTTGTTCGTTTGACTCCAGGGACCCTGCATTTTTATAACACTTATAGCTGAAGTGAGTTCAAAATAATTGCTGCTGGCATTTTTAAGCTTCTAAAACTGTGTCTCCGAGGTATTTTGGTAAAACTTTTGAATGATATGGAAATTTATTAAAAATTTTGTAGTAAAATTGCAAAAGTTTACAACGAATCGGAATTAATTATATTATATTAAGGATATGTGGTTTTGACCAAGACCAATTTTATTCATATTGAGCGCCAAACAATTTAAATAATTTTATAACTTTTAAGAAAACGTCCACTTAATTTTATTAAAATATGACACATTTTGACCAATCTGTACGGTCAGTTGGAAAGTCGAAAATCTTTATATACAATAGTATATATTTAGGGCAGTTAAATGGAAAGATTGATTGCATTAACTTTTGACATTGCTCAGATATACTTGAGAACTTATTTTCAAAAACCCGCATGTTTCAAAATCCTGAATATCTGTTATATCAGTTTTTGTCCATTTTAGGCGCAAAAATACACCGTCATAAGAAAAAAACACTCTCTCAATTTCTTTAAAATAACTTACGCATGGGCTAATATACATATATGTGGTATGTTATAAAGTCAACTGGAAGTTTACAAATCTTTCTATTAAGTATATGGAAACTAAGGAAAGTATAGACCCGATTCAACCCATTTTTGACACAAAGCTATATTATTATCAAAAAAAAAAAAACATTTTCCCCGGATTTATAAAACATATCTCACGGATTGACCGAATATTTTCGGCAAAAATTCACCATACGCACATATTCGGTACGTGTGGGCGTGAACTGTTATAATCCGATTTTGGCAATTTTAAGACTGGGGATGACATACCTTAAAGTTACTATTTGTGCAAAGTTTTATCTGAATATATTCATTTGTGTTTGGTTTGTGTACTGGAAAGTGAAAGAATCATGTATAAATAAAATTGTGCTACATGGGAAGTAGGCGTAGTATGTTCGCGCTCATTGTCACAATGTAACACAGGATCATTAGAATAATGTTATGTATCGAATGTATCGGATATATGTGATTTTACCTAAATGTGAACGGTTTCATGTCTATCGTACAATTTTGACCCCGGCTTCTATAAAGCTCTTTTGTGTCATCCTGGGTGTAAAATTTAATGCCTCTGGTGCGTTTATTGATTGATTTGTCGTTATATGGCGAGAAGGCGTGGTTAAAATCCGATTTCATTAATATTCGCACTGTCGGTAGGGGTCTTTATAGGATTTGTCTTAAGCGAAATTGGTTATTGTGGTTGGTTATTAGAGGGCCGCAAAGCCCATATTTTAGAGGCTCGCAAGTGCACGCAATTACAGGTTTATATCTTAATTTAGTGCTTAGTTATGAATTTTTTAAGGTTTTTAATTAACGGCGTTTTAAGGGCGTGGTAGTGGTCCGAATATGCTCATCTATGAATTTGACCTAATAGTGCTACTAGGGAACGCGTGTACCGAGCTTCACTAGGACATCTTCTTTTTATTCAAGTTATCGCAATAATTCACTGAATAAATGCGCCACAAACACACAAACATCTCGCAACCAAGATGGTAAGGAAGCCCTTCCGTTTGGTTCGGGTATTAAAATTGGATAATAGGTGTGGCGCCTTTCCAACATCTGAATGCATTTCCCGGCTTTTCTCCTTGCAAGTTGCGATGGTGTAAAAGGTTCAGTAACATCCGAACTTAGCCCTTTCTTACTTGTTTCATATTATTTTCAACTGTTAGTGTTCCTTAAACTCTTTACTTTATTACTGAAGTTGCCATAATTCATTTATTTGATTAAACTATTTACACATTTTTAACAGATGGCAAGTTTTACAAAATATATTTTGAATTTAAGCCTTCTTAAACCTTTTCGGTATTTATTTTATGTGGTGGCAATCTTTCAACTTTTTGCGTGTACGCCATTGAAGTATTACATTGAAGACTTAGAAATTTTTCCAAATCGATGAAGAATTATTAATGGAACTTAAAAAATATTACTAAAATGTTGAAATCGACTCTGGACCAAAAGTATCTATGATTTTTTAACAAAATTGCAACAGAATTATTTTAAAAATAGTAAAAATCAGATAAAAAGCACTTTAGTTTAGATGACTGTATTTTAATATTATTGTTATTAAATTCACCTTCCTTTTAAATAAATGAATGTGTCCAATAGAAGCGAAACTAGACGTGCTAGATAAGTGTTGTTTACATATTTAGATTTAGCGCGTCGATACGTATTATTTCCACATACACATGGTTTTGCTCACATTTTGATGCCAGCCGGTGTAATTATTATTCGATTCCTACGGAACACAAATTCGCAGAAGTATTTCACCTTTCGTTCATCAAATAAGAGAATGAGTTGTGGTCAATGGAAGAAGCGAATTAATAGAGGTTATATTGCACGGGGCGTCTGAGTAAAAATTAAAATTAAGGGCTGAAGTATTCATAATATGCATAAATACATATAAATTAAATAAAAACTTACCAAAAATAAATAATAACAAACCACTTTTAAATGTTCTTACCCATCACTGCGCCTTGGTGGTATGCAACGATTTTTTCCTTATTTTCTAAAATATGCAAAAATACGCTAACAAACTGAAATTGTATTTATTAAGATGACCTGTCATAACTGCAGACATCAAATTTTTGCTTGCCTTAGAACAAAAAACAAAAAAACAGCAAAATTGAAAAATAAACTTAGATAAATTGAAATGAGCAAATGATGCACTCCAAAGAAGTGGCAATTCAAATGAAGTGAACGTTTTTGAAAACACAGCGAACTAAATCAACTGAGACAAGTGCAAATAAATCAAATAAGCAATGTTGTGTTTGCTTTATATCTGCTTTAATGCAATTTAATACGCTTCAACTCAAGTGTCAGTGTTTTGGTCGTTAAGACGTGTCCTCAGCACGGTCATTGCCATCGGCTTTGGCATCATTTGGCACTTGGCGTGGCATTTGTGTTTTGCGATTACTTATTATGTGGACAATTATGGGCATGTCTGCGAGACAGATTTGCCAAATAGCGTGTGTATAAAGAAATAAATCCGCTTTTTTTTTAATGTGATTAGACATTCTGCCGTGTTAAGCTTTATTGTGTTTACTTACCCCGTGTTTTATATATTTGTATTTATTTTTGCTTGCTGTTAGCTTAATCAGACAGTAAGCTACTAGTTAAGGTGTAAGCGGTGATATGCTTACAAAGCTTACATACAAACAATAATCACTCGCGTAAATAAGGGGAAAAATTAAGTCGCAAATGAAATAGCATAAAAGGCAAACAAAATATGTGGACTACATAATCTTAATACTGAGCAAAGTGCGCAGTCAAAGACAATGTATAGCTCATTATAAAAGAATTAATGTCGTATAGTGTAGGAAAGTGGACACAAGAGCATCTGCGGGTCATTAAATGTGAAGCGAATCGTTGTATATACAGACTTAGTGGGTATAAAAAATTAATAATTTAGTACCAAAATAAATCAAATATGTAGCTAGACAACAAAGCAAATATTAAGCTGCAGACATTTTTAAATGAAGACGAAATTTTTGGATTTGTCTAATAAAGGGAATATATTATTAGAGAAAGCATTTCTAGAGTTGAAAAAATATAATAAAATAAATTACGGCTACACCGAAGCTATAATACCCTTCACAAATGTATTTCTTATAGCATAAATGGTAATAGAAATGAAAATTTGAACGGTTAGTCAGAACTCCACCTTTATGCTAAAGTGATCCGAATGTGTTCGTAGATTGTAGCGCTTTCTTGGATTATAACCATTGCTAAATTTCATGAAAATATCTTGTCAAATAAAATAGTTTTCCATACAAGGGTTTGGTTTTCATTGATCATTTGTATGGCAGCTATATGCTACAGTGGTCCGCTATCGGCGGTTCCGACAAATGAGCTACTTCCTGAAGACAAAGGAACGTGTGAAAAATTTAGATCGATATATCAAAAACTGAAAGACCATTTCTAGTTTTTACAGACATACAGACGAATAAGGCTAAATCGACTCAGATTATCAGAATGATATTTACACGCATATACAATACTTTATGGGGTTTCCGTCGTTTCGTTCTGTGTATAAAAAATACTACATTATACTGGAAAGAGTTGCCACCTTACTACTAACAATTAATAAATTATGTAATTAAACTAGATTAAAGCTAAATGTTTTGCTTTTAGAGTTGCCAACTACCTACACAAATAAATAAGTGTTATGCTTGCAAAATTTAATATACTAAAATATTTATAAACAGTTGACAACCCTTCAAACATTTATTTTCACCTTGTTAGAGCTGATAATTCGAAAGAAAATATTTATTATAATGTTTTTAAGCTCGTTCAGTTTGATATACCTAGCAAAGTGTTTCCAATAAGCTCCGATTAAAGATATTGATATCTCAATTTGTCAAACATCTGGCAACATTTATAAAATTTATTTTCAACTATAAGCCTTATAAAATATTAAAATTCAAAATAAACATTTATAAATATTTTACACAAAGCAAAGTGTTGCCTGATAACTTCGATTATTTTGTTTTAAAATATACAATAATTTTCAACTCTTCTTGAGAATAGCTCCAGTTTATTTTCTTAAGACTGGTCTATATGGACTATATTATTCGATTCATTTATTTTATGAATTCAAGGGTGCAACAGCATTGATTTTGTAATTGGTTGGCAACGCTTCTTGAAAATAAATTTTAATATTCCGAGACCTTTTTGAGGTGGTTTGCTGCTCAAAACCGAAAAACATTAACAACTTTAATTATAAAATTACAGTTATAAAAAATTGTACTTAGGAAATAATTTAGAAGTAAAATATATTCATATCTTACGAACAAATGATGTAACTCCATTTTGTAAGAAGCCATACAAGAAAGTAATAAAAATATTTATGCATAAACATATTCCGAATAGTGTTGCTAGTCAACGAAGTTTATACACCGATTTTAAATAAAAAATTTAACATAGAGTTGCCTACTGTAATATGTATAAACATTTTTGGCTTAGTACTAAGAAGTTAAAATATGTTATGTATATTAATAAAAACTATATTAAATTTTTATTATTTCGTTGCCAATACCTTAATGAATATAAAAAATGAAGAGACGTAGAAAGTGGAGTAAAGCGCAAAATATACAATTTTTAATATCTCTCGCTTCTAACTTAATCAGCATAATATTGCTAATGACCTTACATATATAAGGAATTTCTCCGAAATATAACTTCAATTATTAAGATTATGTTTATTTGAAGAACTTACCTTCCTCAATATCCTCGGTGATCAAAGCAAACAGTACGCGCAAAGTTCAAATACCAAAATCGCAAAGTTTTAAGCCATACGGTCATTAGCACAGCGTATTGCGTCCTTAATGTGAGATAAGACTGCATACACAACAAGCTTAAATGCTTGTTGTCCTCAGTCACAAGAGTACTATTAAGCCACGATAAGCGTAGAGCATGAACTACTAAGCTTACTTTAATGGTTAGAATGCACAAGTATTGTAATTACAAACACAGCGGTAAACTCAATGGTCATACATAGAACATATATATTATTATTTTTATATTCTCAAGGTTATTAAAATAGATACAAGTATAAGTTGGAAAAATATTGTATTATAAGCAATTATTGTTGACTTGTAGGCTTAGGCAACGTTTGAGGTAGTGGTCTTAATTTATTTCATGCTTGTTACTTTTAATTGTGGATTTATGTTCAGCCTCTTGACTCCTTGAAGTCTTCGAAATAATATGTATATATTTGTCCATAAGTGCATAATCAGTAATAAAATAAGATTATGAATAATTTATATAGAGATTTGTGATTGATACATATTCTAATTAGCCTTAATTTGTTGGATGTTGGCAAATGACTAACGATGAGTTGTGACTGGCGATTGATCAGAACTGTTATAAAAATCACTCATTGTAATTAACATATGTGACGTTTAATAAAATTACTTACTTATGTAATAATTGTTGCTTTTGAATTGCATATTAAATATTGACAAACAAGGTAGGGCTAAGTTCAGATATAACCGAACATTTTGTACTCTTGCAATATACCAAGATTAATGCCAGGAAAATACTTTCAGGTGTTGGCAAAACTTTATATTGAACAAGAACGGAAGGCCTAAGTTCGAGTGTAACCGAACATTTTATACTCTCGCTAGGTAAAGTAATATAATATATTTTCGTATATATTTTAATTAAAAGTAGGAAGTATTGCGTCCATTATTTATAATCACAGTCAAGAAGAAGAAAAAAGTGACTCTGTCCGAATTGAAATAAGACAACTCACAGATTGACCATTATTTCTGTTGAAAAGTTTGCACCAGACACCGGAGTCTCTATATTCGTTAGCTGGGGGATTGAGTAGTTATGGTCCGGTTTTGACATTTTTTAGACTTGAGAATTTTGAGTATACGTCAAAGGCTATACAATTTTAAACTTATTGCCATACAAATACGTGACGAATGGTGATCGAACAAGAAAAAATGTTAACTTCGGTTGCGCCGCAGCTATAATATACTTAAAAAATACAAAAAGTTCCTTACAAAAACTTGATCGGTCAACTTGTATAGCAGCTATATGCTATAGAAACGCGATCTGAACAATTTATTCGAAAATTGCACTGTTGCCGTGGGCAATAAGCCATACCAAGTTTGGCGACGATATCTCGTCAAATGGAAAAGTTTTCTATGCAAGCGTTTGATTCCGAGTGTTCAGTTTGTATGGCAGCTATAAGCTATAAGTATATGTAGTAGTCCAGTATCGGTGGTTCCAACAAATGAGCAGCTTCTTGAGAATAAAAGGCGTGTGCAAACTCAAGTGCTAGTACATACAGACAAACGAACATGGCTAAATCGACTCAGCTTATCACGTTGATCAGTTATATATATACATTTTATAAAATTTCGTACGTTTCCGTTTGGGCGTTACAAGCATCATGGCAAATTAATATACCCTATTCTGGGTCGAAAAATTACTTATAATTAGTGGAATTTTTATTTGTTTTGATTGCTAAATAATATATGTCAGTAAGTGTTTATTAATTGTGACTAATATTAAAAAATCAACTAAAGACTAATTACTGAGCAATCAGTGCCTAATTACCAATATTTTAAAATGATATTGATTGATGGATAGTTGAAGAAAGATTGATTACTAATTAGTTAACCATGCTCTGACCAGAAATGTTTATTATTTTTTTACTGAAAATGGATTGCAATGATTAATGATTAATAACCAAAAATGGTTACTGATAAAAGATTATTGCCGATTAATGGGGAATTACTAAAATAAGTATCTTTTATAGATTAGTAACTAATAATTAAAAATTAATTAGGGATTGTGGCAAACTATTTAATCATAAATTTAACTGATTAATTATTGCTAATTAAGAATATTTGACTGCTGACAGATTGTGCTTCAAATCTTTAAAAAAATTCGTAAGAAAGCATCATATCTAGCACCAGAAATTGTGAGGTGATAGTTTCATGTAATATTTAAGATTATTACTATTTAGTTATACTGTTATTCTTATAATTACTTTTAATACGATTTGCAAAAGCAATCTCAACTTTTACAAAAAGCTACAGAAATCAGAAAAAGAAGTTTGTAAAAGTCATAATTTCGATACTAAGCATGTTTGACAGCCTTAATGAAAAGAAAAAGTTTGAGTCATCAACTTCAGGTGCAAGTATTTACTAAAAGAAGAGGAAGAATACTTACAAATTTTCTCAACTAAAAGCAACAACAAACAATGCACTTGCGAGTGTAAACCCACTGCATAATGCCAAAGTAATTCCGGTTTGTCAGATGTAATCGCAAGTCTAATTCTCTTAAAGAAATATTGATACAAACACACACACACACACAGAATTTGGTTTCTTCACTTTCTATTGCTCACCTGAAAAAACTTCATTACACCTGCTGTGTCAAAGCACTATTTACTATGCTTCGCTCGTATTATTTGCACTTTTCTCTTGCTTAACGTAATGTTGGCTGCCCAGCTTGTGGCAATCAAATCGAAATTTATGTCCTTACAATATTTCAATTTTAATTTATCCAACTTTTATACACACATTCACAACAACAACAAAATACACATAGGTGTTTACCAACAACTGCACATAACCACACTTTGGTTTGTGCTTTTATTGTTGTTTTTGCTTTCGTCTTTATTTCTGCCGCTTCTGTGCGGCTTTCGCAAGGCAACTTGTCTTTGTTAGATCAATAAATTTGAAGGACATTGCCGAGAATGATAGATTTATTGTGTGCTTGTGTTGGCTAGGTGAGCTCGTATGTAGGACTATGCGTGTGTATATGTGGGTGAGAACGGCTTTTCTAATTAAATTTTTTTGCGCTTTATGCCAATTAGCGTCAACTAAACTTTTTATATTCGCATTGACCCCGTTGGAGTGAGTAATGGCAGCAGCTTACGTTAATTTATTATTTGCTTAAACTTTCTATATATATTTTTATGTTTGCTTAACGGTATTGCTGATATTTTCTTGGCAAACAGAAAACATAAATGACTGCGTTTAATTAAATTAAATGTTACATTACAAAATTATTTTATTGCCGCACTTTTCTCTTAAATACATATTAGATATTTTGATTGAAATATAAAATAAAGTTTTTTTAAATTAAAATGTAAATTAATAAGATGCATTGCAGCAATAAATAGTGTATAATTATAGCATTAACTTGTGTTTAATTTTATATTTTTTATATTATATTTTTGGGTACTCATACGCACTGTATAACCGTAATAGTATAGTTTGATAAAATTTAATAATAATTTAATGCAGATTTTTATACTGCATTTCTTTTTTAGTAAATAGTAGCTTAATAAAAATTTTTTGGATACTCATACGCAATGTATATAATGTATAACCAAAAAAAATTCTTAGAATTGATGTGCTTCTCAAAGTATAATTTCTTCACTTATACTTATACTTACACTTATACGTATACTTAACTTATACTTATTCTTATACTTATACTCAAACTTATACTTACACTTATACTTACACTTACACTTATACTTACACTTATACTTATACTTATACTTATACTTATACTTATACTTATACTTATACTTATACTTATACTTATACTTATACTTATACATATAATTATACTTATACTTATACTTATACTTATACTTATACTTATACTTATACTTATACTTATACTTATACTTATACTTATAATTATACATATATTTATATTTATACTTAAAATTGTACTTATACTTATACTTATAATTATACATATATTTATATTTATACTTAAAATTGTACTTGTACTTATACTTATTCTAGTTATACTTACATTTAGACTCAGATATAGGCATAGACTTACGTTTTAACCTAGAATTAGACTTTGATATAGGTAGACTTTGACTTAAACATAGATGGACTAAAACTCAGATATAGACTTAGGCTTAGATATAAAATTATATTTAGACCTTGAGTTAGACTTTGATATAAGTAGACTACTAGATTTGACCATAAACTCAGATATAGACTTAGACTTACATATAAAATTACATTTAGACCTAGACTTAGACTTAGATATGGACTTAGACTTAGCACTGCGGTTAGAACTAGACATAGATTCAGATATATACTTAGACTTAGACATAGAATTACACTAGACCTATACTTAGAATCAGATATGGACTTAGGCTTAGACATAGAACTACGCTTAGAATTAGATTTAAACTCAGATATATACTTAGAATTACAATTAGACCTAGACTTAGACTCAGATATAAGATCAGGTTAGAACTAGACTTAGATTTTGATATATAATCACACTTAAAACTAGACTAATCTATCTAAAATCTCTTTCTTTGTAATAATTTTAAATGTTCTAGGATGGCGATTTGAATCTTTTGATTTATTAATAATTCTTCAAAACTAAAACAACTTTTAATTGGCTAATGCTCCACAGACTACCACCAAACAACAACCAAGAATCAAGGCAATTTGAATAAATCTGCTAATTCATCGTACAGCGGCAAACGTTTCAATTTAAATCTGATTAATGTGCTGCCAATTCAACTGCGTGATAGTGGCCACAATTCACATACACTAACAACAACAACGATTTTGTTGTTGTATGCATATAAGTATAAAAACTCCAATCAATCATTCTAAATATCCAATTATTATCGCATGAAAATCGAATGGTCGTGAATATCGTCAACAAATGTCAACAAGCACAACAACAACGACAATACAAATCACTAACAACAAGAACAAAATCACATAATACATAAGTAACAGTTAGCAAGCAAGCAGAAAACAATGCTTTTTACATGATTTTTGGTTGTTATTGTTGTAGTGGTAACTCAGTTTAGCTAAACAAACACCTGTGTGTCCTTCAAATTGATTGTGGCAAAACCAAGCGGACATTTGTTGCATGCACGTACATAAATACATGTACTGCGAGCATACGCAACTCACTAACGGTATGTTGGTGTATATATTTATACCCTGAACAGGGACCGCTAAGTTTATAACACCTAGTAGGAAATGTTGCGGACCCTATAAAAAATATATAAAAATTAGTCGATTTAGCCATGTCCGTCTGTCTGTCCTTCGGTCCGTTTGTATATATGCGAACGAGTCCTTCCGTTTTTGAGATATTGATATTGCGCACGTTCATTTCTCTCAAATCAAGTTCTTGTAAGGAATATTTTGTATTTGTAAAGGGTATTATAACTTCAGTGCAACGGAAGTTTACGTTTTGTCTTGTTTTTGCCTTTCGATTTCTTGCATATATATATCGATTGTGTTTATTTGGTGAAAAAACTCTTCTTACTTCAGAAAAAGCGCATCAATTGTATTTAAGTAAAACCGAAATTCAGTTTATTTTCCACAAACTCATTTCCTGCACGAAGACTTATCGAAATTCGTGAGCGTATCAATGTATGTGTGAGTGTGTGACATTGTTGCTGCATGCTCACCACCTTCGTCAACCATTATCTATCCTTTATTTCCTAAATTACCTGTGTGTTGTCCTTGTTTGCTGTCGCATAGCCTTTGCTGGTTCACACAAAATTCCTTTCATTTGATTTTATTTGATTTGATTTCACTTCATTGCTGCAATTCTTGACGCAGTCTCGTTATTCATTTGTTTGTTGTTATTCATGTCATTGAATTGCTGTGCGGTTTGGAAACGTTAGTGAAGATGGCGCAGGAGATGTGGATCAAAGGCAGTGCCAATTTACCAAATAAACTCTGCTGTGCTTATGAGCGGTATTTGAAGTACAGGGTGCCGAATCGTGCTACAAAAGCAAACCGTAAAAACTCATTTTTTAGTCAATGTAATAAATTTATTTACTTTTATTGTATAACAAATTTTGTTTTATTTTTTATTATTAATTATGCATGCTCAGCCACGCATATGCGATACCTAATTAGAAAATTAGTAATTGCGGCCTGAAGGGTTTAAGTCGGGATTGCGTCAATTATCGATTTAATGGATTGCTACAATTCAGTCAGAATTCTGGGTTGTGTTCTGTAGACTTCTTGCTTGACATAACCTCATAAAATAGAAATCTGGTGTAGCCAGGTCAGATGACCTTGTGGTCCAGCGGAAAGTGGAGTTTCTTGATATTAATTTGTTTTCAAATTTCCGTTGGAGCTCCGCAATAACTCGTGCTGTTACTCAATCTTGCTGGAAACAAACGCTATTGAAAGGGATACGTCTTCGGAGCAGTTCTGGGTAAAAAAACCTCAATCAAAATTTTTAATTAACGGTGCCCATTGACAGTTACTGTTACACCTTTTTCTTCAAAGAAGTATGGTGTATGAAACTGTACACTACGCACTTGTTCTGGGTAATTTCGCCTCGTGTATTATTTCTGGATTTGATTCACTCCATATACGGCAAATTCTAGCACGATTTGTGCTACACTCTGTATATGGTATGGTTGCAGTTTGTTGTTGTTTTTAGGATAAGTAACAGATTCCGTTTATTTTATTTTCAAAAGCTATTATTTATTTATTGTTATTGTATTACAGCATAAGAAATTCCATGAACAATTTTGCGTGATATGATTAACTTTACGAACTTTCAAAGAAAGCATTTATAAATGAGATAGACTTACTATAGTTATTTCTAAGGGAGAGCGAGAGATAAAATGAAAAGACAGTTAGATACATATACTGCAATATAAAGGAAGAGATATAGTAAAAGAAAGTTAGTGAAATGGAGAGTGAGAAAAGCAGCAAAAGAGAGGGGTAGGGTGAAATTTTGCCGAAAACTTAACAAGTTCGATGAGATAAATTCAAAACGAGAGTAAGAGAGATGGATATTCAGAGTGAGAGAGGGCGAGAAGGAGAGAGAGCAGAGCCAACGACAAAAAAGATAACAAGAGATTGAAAGAGTGGAGAAACATTTTTTTGGGTACTCATACGCACTGTATAACCGTAATAGTATAGTTTGATAAAATTTAATAATAATTTAATGCAGATTTTTATACTGCATTTCTTTTTTAGTAAATAGTAGCTTAATAAAAATTTTTTGGATACTCATACGCAATGTATATAATGTATAACCAAAAAAAATTCTTAGAATTGATGTGCTTCTCAAAGTATAATTTCTTCACTTATACTTATACTTACACTTATACGTATACTTAACTTATACTTATTCTTATACTTATACTCAAACTTATACTTACACTTATACTTACACTTACACTTATACTTACACTTATACTTATACTTATACTTATACTTATACTTATACTTATACTTATACTTATACTTATACATATAATTATACTTATACTTATACTTATACTTATACTTATACTTATACTTATACTTATACTTATACTTATACTTATACTTATACTTATACTTATAATTATACATATATTTATATTTATACTTAAAATTGTACTTATACTTATACTTATAATTATACATATATTTATATTTATACTTAAAATTGTACTTGTACTTATACTTATTCTAGTTATACTTACATTTAGACTCAGATATAGGCATAGACTTACGTTTTAACCTAGAATTAGACTTTGATATAGGTAGACTTTGACTTAAACATAGATGGACTAAAACTCAGATATAGACTTAGGCTTAGATATAAAATTATATTTAGACCTTGAGTTAGACTTTGATATAAGTAGACTACTAGATTTGACCATAAACTCAGATATAGACTTAGACTTACATATAAAATTACATTTAGACCTAGACTTAGACTTAGATATGGACTTAGACTTAGCACTGCGGTTAGAACTAGACATAGATTCAGATATATACTTAGACTTAGACATAGAATTACACTAGACCTATACTTAGAATCAGATATGGACTTAGGCTTAGACATAGAACTACGTTTAGAATTAGATTTAAACTCAGATATATACTTAGAATTACAATTAGACCTAGACTTAGACTCAGATATAAGATCAGGTTAGAACTAGACTTAGATTTTGATATATAATCACACTTAAAACTAGACTAATCTATCTAAAATCTCTTTCTTTGTAATAATTTTAAATGTTCTAGGATGGCGATTTGAATCTTTTGATTTATTAATAATTCTTCAAAACTAAAACAACTTTTAATTGGCTAATGCTCCACAGACTACCACCAAACAACAACCAAGAATCAAGGCAATTTGAATAAATCTGCTAATTCATCGTACAGCGGCAAACGTTTCAATTTAAATCTGATTAATGTGCTGCCAATTCAACTGCGTGATAGTGGCCACAATTCACATACACTAACAACAACAACGATTTTGTTGTTGTATGCATATAAGTATAAAAACTCCAATCAATCATTCTAAATATCCAATTATTATCGCATGAAAATCGAATGGTCGTGAATATCGTCAACAAATGTCAACAAGCACAACAACAACGACAATACAAATCACTAACAACAAGAACAAAATCACATAATACATAAGTAACAGTTAGCAAGCAAGCAGAAAACAATGCTTTTTACATGATTTTTGGTTGTTATTGTTGTAGTGGTAACTCAGTTTAGCTAAACAAACACCTGTGTGTCCTTCAAATTGATTGTGGCAAAACCAAGCGGACATTTGTTGCATGCACGTACATAAATACATGTACTGCGAGCATACGCAACTCACTAACGGTATGTTGGTGTATATATTTATACCCTGAACAGGGACCGCTAAGTTTATAACACCTAGTAGGAAATGTTGCGGACCCTATAAAAAATATATAAAAATTAGTCGATTTAGCCATGTCCGTCTGTCTGTCCTTCGGTCCGTTTGTATATATGCGAACGAGTCCTTCCGTTTTTGAGATATTGATATTGCGCACGTTCATTTCTCTCAAATCAAGTTCTTGTAAGGAATATTTTGTATTTGTAAAGGGTATTATAACTTCAGTGCAACGGAAGTTTACGTTTTGTCTTGTTTTTGCCTTTCGATTTCTTGCATATATATATCGATTGTGTTTATTTGGTGAAAAAACTCTTCTTACTTCAGAAAAAGCGCATCAATTGTATTTAAGTAAAACCGAAATTCAGTTTATTTTCCACAAACTCATTTCCTGCACGAAGACTTATCGAAATTCGTGAGCGTATCAATGTATGTGTGAGTGTGTGACATTGTTGCTGCATGCTCACCACCTTCGTCAACCATTATCTATCCTTTATTTCCTAAATTACCTGTGTGTTGTCCTTGTTTGCTGTCGCATAGCCTTTGCTGGTTCACACAAAATTCCTTTCATTTGATTTTATTTGATTTGATTTCACTTCATTGCTGCAATTCTTGACGCAGTCTCGTTATTCATTTGTTTGTTGTTATTCATGTCATTGAATTGCTGTGCGGTTTGGAAACGTTAGTGAAGATGGCGCAGGAGATGTGGATCAAAGGCAGTGCCAATTTACCAAATAAACTCTGCTGTGCTTATGAGCGGTATTTGAAGTACAGGGTGCCGAATCGTGCTACAAAAGCAAACCGTAAAAACTCATTTTTTAGTCAATGTAATAAATTTATTTACTTTTATTGTATAACAAATTTTGTTTTATTTTTTATTATTAATTATGCATGCTCAGCCACGCATATGCGATACCTAATTAGAAAATTAGTAATTGCGGCCTGAAGGGTTTAAGTCGGGATTGCGTCAATTATCGATTTAATGGATTGCTACAATTCAGTCAGAATTCTGGGTTGTGTTCTGTAGACTTCTTGCTTGACATAACCTCATAAAATAGAAATCTGGTGTAGCCAGGTCAGATGACCTTGTGGTCCAGCGGAAAGTGGAGTTTCTTGATATTAATTTGTTTTCAAATTTCCGTTGGAGCTCCGCAATAACTCGTGCTGTTACTCAATCTTGCTGGAAACAAACGCTATTGAAAGGGATACGTCTTCGGAGCAGTTCTGGGTAAAAAAACCTCAATCAAAATTTTTAATTAACGGTGCCCATTGACAGTTACTGTTACACCTTTTTCTTCAAAGAAGTATGGTGTATGAAACTGTACACTACGCACTTGTTCTGGGTAATTTCGCCTCGTGTATTATTTCTGGATTTGATTCACTCCATATACGGCAAATTCTAGCACGATTTGTGCTACACTCTGTATATGGTATGGTTGCAGTTTGTTGTTGTTTTTAGGATAAGTAACAGATTCCGTTTATTTTATTTTCAAAAGCTATTATTTATTTATTGTTATTGTATTACAGCATAAGAAATTCCATGAACAATTTTGCGTGATATGATTAACTTTACGAACTTTCAAAGAAAGCATTTATAAATGAGATAGACTTACTATAGTTATTTCTAAGGGAGAGCGAGAGATAAAATGAAAAGACAGTTAGATACATATACTGCAATATAAAGGAAGAGATATAGTAAAAGAAAGTTAGTGAAATGGAGAGTGAGAAAAGCAGCAAAAGAGAGGGGTAGGGTGAAATTTTGCCGAAAACTTAACAAGTTCGATGAGATAAATTCAAAACGAGAGTAAGAGAGATGGATATTCAGAGTGAGAGAGGGCGAGAAGGAGAGAGAGCAGAGCCAACGACAAAAAAGATAACAAGAGATTGAAAGAGTGGAGAAACATAGAGTTAAAGAAAGAATGAAAGAGAAATTTTGCTGAAAACTCACACTAGGCGCAGCTTTTAATGCTCCAAATATGTTTGTCGAAGTAATAGCTCTTAATATACATACATGTATTTGTGCAGAGGGGAAACCGAATCAAGCTCCCAGACAAAATTCTTCCCACAATGCAAGTCTAATATTTGCATATTTTTAAAAATTATTTTTCTTGATAATTTCCCCAAAATCTTACCTATTAATATGGAGTTATATCCATTTGTAATTTCAAAAAATCAGTTTTTTGTTTTGTATATATAACGAACGTTCATGCTTTATATTTCAGCATATTCTCAAAACACTTTAAATTCATCCGGCAAATAGCTCCGCATATATGAGTAACTGTTTTTTAACTTAGTGTAATTGGTTCCCAAAAGTTTGAAAGCGTTCTTCTCGAAACACTTTTTTCAGAGTGCGTAAGGCAAAGTTCTCTAATACGGCAACATCGATCGACATGAAGTTATCACACTTCCTTTTTAGATATATTTGTGAGGTACGTAATGAAGGAATAAGATGTTTGATAATAATTTTGATTTTTAAACTTCGATTATTACCAGTATTCATCTATACGATTGTTTTTTTTTTTGGTTTTTGGACTTGAGACAAATCTTTTTCACTGCCAAACACCTTTTTTCGCAGGTCCTGCCGAAGAGCGGCTTTGGGATCGAAATCTTAAATTTTCCAAAATGAATAATCGATTATAAAGGTATGGTATGATCGTCTGAAGATATGCACAGATTTTTGTTGGGCTAAAATAGGCTAAAAATCTAAATAATAATTTTAAATCAAAATTTTATTTTTAAGACAAGTTGAGTTGCTATTAGTTTAAGGGAAGTTATAAATTTATATAAACCTGACAACTTTTAAGTGGTGAAATATCTGCAGGTTTGTACAACACACATCCTGGTATTTTTTACTATCAAATATTTGATACAAATAGTAAATGTCACACAATTGTTGATATTCAATTCACTTCTCTGTGCTTGATTTAAAATAAAATTATGTTTACGCTTAATAAAACCATGTATTTTTTAAATTATAATGTGCCAGTTAGCATTTATTCCTTTACAATTCATTATATTGTGTATAAAAGTATTACTGTTAGTTTCTTTTTCATTATTTTGTTAGCTTCTTTCAGCACTCTTATTCACGCTTTACTGCGTACATCATTTAGTTGTCTTCGGTCCGCTGTGCTGTTTTAGTAATTTGTATGCGGTGCTTTGATTAAGTAAATAAGTGGGTTTGCAAAGTTGTTTCATTAGTTGAACAAGTGAAAATATTTACTTTTGTGTAGTTCAATGATGTATTATAAGTAAACATTGCTATCGAGTGGTGAGTGGAAATTTTATTAAATGGTTAAAGAGTTTTATAGATTTAATCATGACAAGAGTGCGAATTTTGTTTTATGTCAAAAGTGAAGTAAAATTTCTGAAAAATTGTTTTTTATTAATTCTAGCAATTTATCAATGACTTTTTATTTTCAGCTTCAATATAGCTTAGATGAATTTTGTAGCGATATAATTTTTTCTTGTCACCTACAATTAACACAATTTTTATACACTTGCAACATGTGCCTACAGAGCATAATAGTTTTGTTCACTTAATGCGACACTTGTGGTCTAAAATTTTTGCAAAAGCTAAAGGAACAAAATTTGCTGAGAAGACGCCTTTGTAGCATTTCTTCATACACTGCAAAAATGGTTAAAATCAGATATTATTCACGTCCATTCCCCATATAACCGTTTTGTTGAAAACCACTAAAAGTACGATAAGTCAATACGCCACAAGCATTAAATTTCCCAATCAAGATGCTAGGGAAGGGCTCTCCTTTAAAGTATCAACGTATCAGGAAGTACTGCACCAATTTTAACCAAATTTGATGTGTAAAGTTACCCAAATGTTTCTATCATACGATGTAAAAATGGGCGATATTTGATTTCACTTTACACTTTACAAATCAAACATCAATGAAGTCCTTATAGAAAAACTTTGCACTAATAGTGACCTTAAGATATTTCATCTTAAGTCCAAAAGTTTCGAAATCGAACTATAACTTTTCAAGAATCCAAACACCAAATATGTATATATTTGAATTTTTTCTTCTGATAACAGTGCATCCTCTTGCTTAAAATTAAAGAAATTAGGGTAATATTTTCCCCAATCTTTATATACCTAATATACGCACTTTCGAATACTCGCTTGACTGTATATCTAATATATTAATCATTTGTTTTTTTTTTAATGAGATTCAGAGGACCTTTACCCTGTAAACAATTATTTGCCCTTTGAAGTGGATTAAAATATATTATCCTTGTATTTTATTAGTTCTCACTTTTTAAAGAAAATTTTCATTGCATTAAACTTCTTCTATTTGAAATGTTACTCATACGCACTGAGTGTCAGTACAAAATAATTAAAGGAAATCATTAAAAGCAGATTGTTTTAAGCTTTTTGAGTAATTGCAACTATATATTTGTTATATTTTCATGTTTATTACGTCATTAAGAAAATCTTTTCATGATACTACACATACCAACAGTTACTCATATACGCTGTTGTTCAAAATCAAATCCAATGAAATGTTGATGTGTAATATTCAAATGTGCATAAGCGTGTGCAAATGGCAAATCAACAACAACATTTGAATTATATGCGCCTTAATTTCATTTCTTTCAGCTTATGTGTCTTTAAAGCTCACAAACTTTAACCCATTTACACACCTGTATGTGTCCGCAAGTGTAGACATACCTACTGATATTAGTATAAGCTGTCTGAAACAAAATTTATGTTGCAAAATTACAGGAAAATCAAATACAAAAGAATAAGCAAACAAAATAGCTTAAAATAAATTTTTATGAAATTGATAAACAGCAATTAAATATTAAATTTATAAACCACTGTAAAATTTGAATCAATGTGGGCGAAATTCATACATTTCAATGCGTTAGCTAAATGCTTTTCTGTAACAAGCTTATATTTTACAAATAGTAGTTCTTGGTTTTGAGTAAGATGTAACTTCTTTGAATGCATTATGCACAGAGCAATTAATTGTGCAGATAGTTCTTTAGTATTCTGTTTTAAAAAAAAGTCACATACGAATTTTATTGATACTTTTTATTTACACATTTACCTTACAATTAAATACAAGCAAAATTTAATCTTTGCAATAATAGTTTATATTTTATTTCAAATACTCATATTTATTCTGCATGAGATATTACCTAAATTGAATTTAGTTTCTGCTCCAAATATTTATTTTTGAAAGCTAGAAAAATTACAACATTTTTCTTTAATATTTTTTGCTACACATTTGTGAGAAATGATTCTTGCTTCAAATAACAAAAATATATGAAAATATATTCCGATAAGATGAGATAAGAGCATGTGATAAATTAATACAAAGTTAGACATTGACAAGTGTGCGCCTACAAATATGCAAAACATCAATAGAAGAGGATTTTTAGGGGCCTTCATATTTATCTTGCATTTTCTAACTAGATTTTTGTTTTTATACAGTTTAGAAATTGAAAAAGACAAAAAATAAATTAATAAAAGTGAACTTAAAATTGTTTTTTTGTATGCGCCTATATGTATGCCTAGTTGTTATTATAAAAATAAAATATTTTAATTGAATAAAGGCAGGAAATTAGGAACGTGTGAAATTTATGTGAAAAATTATAATAATTAAGTTTTTGGTTTTTTTATTTTTATATGGTGTAAAAATTAGTTTTCTTTTATGAGCTTTGTTCCACACTTACCTTCTAATGTCCTAAACATGCCTGTAAATAATTTTTGCTTTAATGTTTGTTATTTTATCATTCGTTTACGATGGGTTCCATCCTACCATGAGTTTTTTGTTTTTAAAATTACTTACCATAGTTTATCAAGCAATATTCCCAATAAGTTTATTATCAGAAACTAATAAACGCTTCCTTAAAATGTTTTTGGAAACTTCCCGCCAGTGCACACACTCAGTGCCTTATTTTTCTAATTTAAACGCATACATTAATGTACCAGAATTACTGTCAAATCAGTTTAAAGACCTCAAGCTGTTACGACAACCTAACACAAAGAAATTTGCACGCAAATGTGTACATTTTTTTTCATTGTCACTTGATACAAATTGTAGGAAAACCCAAAGCTGCTGGAACAGGCAGCTGTCCTACTTTTCTATCATTGCTTTATTTCCTTCATTTCACAAGCTTTTTACACGCGTTACTTTGCTGCCATTTACCATTTGCTCTTAGGGCAAATCTTTTTCGACAGCTGCTTCGTTAGCTTATGTAATGTGCGTTTGTTTGTCCACCACGCATGTGTAGACTTTTAAGCCTATAAAGCTTTCTAATTCGCAGGCCTCTGGCTATTTGTCTCTTCTGTTCTCAATACGTGGATTCTTTCTTTACTTATGTTTGCAATGCTACACCAGTATTTTGATATACATATGTATGTCTTGTATGTGTTTTACTATTAGTTTGTGTGTTGAAATGCTTACACGGCGTCACATTGTCGCTTAGACTTTGAAAGATTGTGCAAATCAATCAAGTTTGTCTTTGATTTGCTTGCCGAAAAGCGATTTCATTTACGTTTTTGGCGCTGTGTTAAAGATAATCATGGGTGTTGTTGTTTTAAATTGCCTTAGATTTCTGCAGTTTTGTAAAACATGTATTTCGGCTTAGTGTCATATTTCACACTAAAATAATTTTCGTATTTTTTATTGTGCTGTAATTGTATTTATATATCTAAAAGTAAATTTAGAGAGCTGAAAGCATGATATTTCCTAATTGTAGGTACATTTTATTAAATAAATGCGGCCGTCATTTATAAATCTCGGTTACTAGATTCTGATGTCATTTTGCGTAGGTGCAGCTGTTGCTCATTTGTCACGGCATACCACAAAATTAAGATTATAATAAAAGTTCTGTACGATTTGTCATTGTAGTATATGTATTTCCCTACTTCTTAATTTATTTACCACTTAATTGTAGGCTAAAAATAAACAGTGTCTGCCATTATTTAGTCACTAAGCATCACAAAGATAACATTTATATTTTATTTGAACAGAATATTACTCATGCGCCATGTACCTCAGCAAACCTATACACACATGTGCAATTACTCACAATATTCGCGTCGCTTGAAATGTTACTTATACGCTACCCATGCCTTATTTTCATTTGGCATTTGCATTTAATTTGCGCAAAATGTTACTCATACAACGTGTATTCCCATGTACTACTCACATTCCTTCGCATTGCTTCATAGGTTACTCATACGCCAGTTACTCTCACATAAATTTCACTGCTCGCCACCCTTTACAAATTCTTAGAACACTCCTTTCATTAGCTTCCGTTGTGAATTTTTGCTTTAAAACAATTTTAATGCTCTAAAGCTATTTTGCTTTGGCAAAGTAACGTTGTAATGCTTTAATGGTATGGTAATGCTCTGCAATTTCGAAATTGTGAATGTACCAATATAAATTGTACATACATATATAAAATATGCTCCGCTGTTCAGTTTTTTGTGCTGTCGAAAGAGCAAAACTGTTTGCTATTAAAATTAATAAACTTTCTAGCATTACCACAAATGCTAATTAAATATATGCTTTAAGCGTGTTCTGCTACGTTTGGTAAACGCATTGTTATAGAGCAAACGAAAAATTGTTGAAAACCCGCTAAATAATCAGAATTATGCTCAATTGTGGTGTAAATATTTGGGTTGAATTTCCAGGTTTTATTTTAACAATGAAATCAAAATTGTACTGGTTGCTTGGGAATAAATATTTATACACAAATATGATATAAATTCAAATTTTGGGTATGCAAAAATTTTTGGTTGTGGACTGTACTTTACTTGGTATTATGCGAACAATAACTAGTACTGACCTGAATAGTGTTTTTCTTTCTAAAACTAGATAATTAACCATGTAAATTTATAATAGCAATTTTATAAAAGCGCCTTATTTTTTTATGTCAACTATAAGTGATATTTTACTATTTTGATACAGCTACAAGAGACAAAAATAATAATTTAATGCCGTATTGACAGATATTATTTTCAATGATTTACGTTTCAAAACGACCATTACTTAAGCTCCGAAAATGTCAAAGCGGTTAATGAACATACTTAATCGACGCTTTCAGTATTTCATGCAGTTCTTGATTGTTTATGTTAAATATTAATTGAGTTGCGCTGAATGACGACATTAGACTGGTTATAAACATGCTTTTATAAAAGCTCGCACCTTATATATATTTTTCTCTACAGACGGTATTTAGTATTGACGAAATAATTAATTTTTTAGACTAGCGTCAGGTTTGTATCCACATATTTTTAGTCGCAATTATTTGCCATACCGCGTTTTCTAGATATGCCACAGTATTAATCTGGTCCTCTTAGTGGACAGAAGCTCCCGAAGCGAAGTAATGTTGTTCTTCTCGGACTCGATATACAGACAGTTGAGATCGGTCTTTTCTACTTTTAGGAATATTAATTGTAGTGTTTTGTGGGAGAACTAAATTTCTTCAACAATAATTTATAAATTATCTGATTTAATAACATTCTCTAACTTGGGTGGGGGAATGGCTAGAGGAAATGAGACTATGCTAAATACGCTAAAAACTCATAGGTATAATAAACTAGATATAAAATGAACAGTAAACCACGTGATAAATTTAAGGCATGTTGAAAAAATCGGCTCAAAAGTATAGTGCGGCTTCATATTTTTATTAGAGTATTGGACCTGACGATGCGTTTAAGCCTTGTTAAAGTATACCTAACCACGCTATCAAAGGCATAGAGTCACTTCGTAAGTTAGATTCGTTTTTCCGCATTTGTAGGAAGAAGGCGAGGTAGAAATGTTTTTTTGATAGTCATGACGATCCACGATCAAGACTTACCTGTAATCTCACACTTTCAAATATTGCGCTGAGCTAGTGGAGCTAGAAATAAAACGCCTAAGCTGATTTGTGTTAGTTTCCATTTTTTTGCTAGACAAAATATATAAGTTATAGTAAAATCCCCATCTTGAAAATAAGCCATTGAACCTAAACTATTGTTTGTACGAGGAAAGATGAATTATATGGCTAACTTTTTAGAAATCTCTGGTTAAATCGATCTGCTTTAAGTGCTCTATTAAATTAGACGACTTCGAACTTTGAATTTGAGTGTTTGACTACTGAAGCCCTAATAACGAGTAGTCTTCCTTCATTATTTTTGGATTTATGGATTACAGCAGCAATTAAAATGTCACCAGAGATACAGAGGCAACTTGATGAAATTGTCCACTAACTATGCACTCCTTTCATACTAAAATTTGCACACAAGAATGCCGGCATTGAACAGCGTGTGTCTGTGGAAAAGTCAAAGGAGTGATACAGCAAATAAACAAAGCCACATAAAAGCGAAATTGGTAACGAACAAACAAATTGGCATAAAGGCAAAATCAAAAGCAGCGAACGAAGAAACCTTTGCGCAATGGATGACAAATAGTTCCGTGGATAAGGTACGCGCAAGCGAAGCTGACAACAAAGTGCACACAAACCCAACAAGAAATACAGGTGGAACGAATGCGAAGGAGAGACATGGATGTGTGCTGTTGCTGAGTTTTAAGTTCTATGAGTTAGGGAGCTCTGGTGATGTACAATATCAAATGAAATGAGAATATGAGAGTGCAACGCAGAACAAAGTGTATCTGTATGTACTTGTATATGGGTTTAGAAGTATAGTTCCGCTTGTAGTTTTGCATATATTATGTTCCTGTAAGAAAGTAAGTGCCCCACAACGGCATGTCAACTGGCATAGATATTTGATTGAGTGCATTTGCGCGTGAGCTGGATTTCCGTTACACCAATACCGAATGACAGTTCTGGGAAATAAATAGTGAGCTACTGTGTGAAAGACAAGTGTGATGTGCATAATATATTGTAAAAAAAAGAGATGGTGAAATGGTCTAATAGTAAATGCAATAGAAATTTATATAAGATTTTGTCGCATGCATCATGTTGTATGTTGCACGTTGTACGCGTGTCAATTTTTCTTGCTACTCGGAGTACTTTGATTGACATATTCAATGCGATGGTGTTGTTATTATCTTTTTTTTATAATTTGAAAGTGCTAAGTCTGACTTAGCAGCTGCAAGTTAGATTTTATAACTCAGTTTTTGTTAGGTAAAAATAAACTGCAAGAATTTTGAAAAGTTAGTTACACAACAAACAAAATAATAGTTTCTCAATATTGTATTTGAGTAACCAAGCTACAGATTCTTTGAACAGAAATAATTAACGAAGGAATAAGGTATAGTTGGTTAAAAAAAGTCATGCCCACAAATAAACGAACAATTTATAATGCTGCTTTGCTATCCTCTGCAATTATATGTATATATAAGAAAAAAAATTAAATATAAAGAGATCTGTCCGTATATTTTTATACCAAGAGTAGGGTTTGCTATTAAGTTTACCACGAAGTTTGTAAAACCCAAAAGGAAAAGTCGAAGACACTAGACAATACATATATAACTGATATGCAAACTGGTCCCCTCAGTTTTTGAGATATCGATGTGAAATTTTACATACTTGTACATCCTTTTCTCTTCAAGTAGCTACATATTTGTAGGAACTGCCGATATCGGACCACTATAGCATGTAGCTGTCATACAAGCTGATCAATCAAAATTCATTTCTTGTGTGAAAATGTTTTGTATTTGACAAGATATCTTCACGAAATTTGGCATGTATTATTATCTAAGGCAGTGGTATAATCTTCGAAGAAATTGCTTTGATCGGATCACTATACTTATAACATATATGAAGCTGCCACACAAAGTGACCGATCACATCAGGTTCTTGTATGTAATTTGTTTTTTTTGTTAACGTTTCTTCTTGTTTTTTATGATGTAGTCCTAAGTCTAATAGACGCAGAGGTCTTTTTGGACTTGGACAATTTATAATAAGGAATTGAATATATTTTATGAAAATTCGTGTGAAACTGAGATAGCCTTGGAATAATTAAAGTCGACGACCTTCTAGCCATGAATAGTAACAACAGAAACAACAGACGAGATAAAGAGACAAAAGAATGCATGAATTGACTTGAAATTTGGAGATTATTCCGAATGGAAGATCCTTACCCGGGAATCATCTTCCACAAAACTAAATGAAAAGGCCCTTACATTCTCTCCAGACGAACTTCTGATCTGTTGATATGGGTTTCAAGGGATATAAGAGGAAATTCGTAATACTAGACAGCAGTACTAAGAATTAAAATCGGAGCGGAGCCGTTGCTATAAAATATATGATAGATTCAGAGCTTTTTCAGTATATGAGGGTATCTTGATTTATACCTGAAAGCTTTACCTGCATAAATAACCGTTGTTTCTAATATTTAAGTACTTCCAGATTTCGCTTCGAAAACTTAATCTAACCTTACCGAGTATGACTTTGGTACGACTTTTGCAATAATAATAATAATTAAATTGCAGGAGGATGTTGAGTTAATATAAAGCTGCAACGGTGAATTGGTTGATTTTCGGCAATAGGTAGACTCTGATATAAGTAGCTTTCTGAATTACCATGTGGTTATTTGTGGCTTCAAATTATTCTTGGATTTCGAATATCAATGAGACAATTAGGTGAGATTTTAGATAGCAATTTTAGTTAAGTCCAAGGTGTAGACCAAGGTTTATACCAATTCAATTCACTTTTAGAGGTAAACCACATAATTTTCAAGAAAACTTGGCTATTTAATTTCATTAACATATCACACATTTTGGTCAAAGTGTACGGTTTAAAGTAATTTGGACATTGCTCAGGTATACTTGAGAACATATTTTCAATCAGTTTTATAACTCACACACTGAGCGAATATTAGTCATAAGGTTTGTTAAAAAAAAGAGAATCATTATATGTATTGTAGTATATGGTATAAGGCCAACCGAAAATTTGAAAGTTAACATAAGATAACCATTGTCCAAAGAGATAATGAATATGTTTGAAACATTATAGTTGTACATTCGATAATACCCACAGCTATCGTTATCCACCCCATTCATGTATAAAACTTGGAAGCTCATTACAAGTGTATACTTGTTGTGTGTGTAACATACGCATTGGGTGTGTATATAATATATTTTGCAGACATATGTTTAAGTATCTATGTAAATAAGTGTATTTGTTATTTGAAATTGCTAATTGCCTCATAAATAATTCCTTGTCAAGAAGTTAAGGCTGATTAAGATATGTATTATATAAGAAAATTAATGAGCGCTCTGCTTTGAGGCATTAATTTTAACCTATATATATAGAGTGGAGACCACTTACAGCACCCAAGTAGTCATTAAATCGCTTTTCTCTGTAACGTATGCGTGTACTAAATTAGCACGAAAATAAGAAGAACCTTAGCGCATGCTGGAGTTCGGAGAAATGTGGGAAGCGTTTAGCGTTTAATGACGCCAGCAGTTGCTGGCTCTGTACGAAAGTGAATGCGTATGGTTTATAGTGTTTGGTAACACATACATATACATAAACACAGTATATGGTATGGTAATCCATACATATACACATACTGTGTATAGGTTTATACAAATATACAGTTAACTCAAAGATATTATATCACACACATTCAAATATCCATTAACGTTGTCATATGATGCTATTTATGAATTTCATCCTGCTTACGTGCTGCTCAACTGCAGCTGACAGGATGGCCTACACGGCGTATGAGTGACGTCGTTGCGTGCGTGAATATGTCGTCGCTAGTGCCAACCGCAAGTGCTTTAATAGGTATCTACTAGTATATTAAGCTAAGCATTTGCACTTAAATAGCATACGCACTTGCCGGAGACTGCCTACAGCTGTGTCATGTGCATGTATGTATGTGTGTGTGTTTCGTTTTAGATTGCGCCGCCATTTAGGAGTGCATCATAAACGAAGTGCAACAATATGCACATATTTGCCCTTGTTGATTGTTGTTGTGGGTAAGGCATCGCAAATGATGATATACATTGAGTAGATTTAAATGGCGTTTGCCATTTGACGCAACTGCTAAGCATGGATTGCCATCAAAACCATATTGATGACGTAAGTGATATACTGGTATATATGAAATTGATGACGCGGTGTGGTTGACACATATGTACATACAACCTTAAAGTTTTAGACAAGAAAATTTAGTTCTACAAAGTATATGATATGCTGATGCAAGTGAAATTATTGCTACACCTATCCTTTGGAAGATAATAGGTATCTTTATATAAGCGTGTTCATGAATTCCACCACATTTCATCTTTATATTTATAATCGTAAAAGATCCACAATTAGTTTCGAATACATTGAGCTGTTCTTTTTAGAAAATAAAGTAAAGAAAGGTGAACATGGTTTTCATGGTGACGGCATATAAATAGCTTTTATAAATATATGCTATGGAGATTTTTGGGTAAAAGAGAATATAGCAGTTTAAGTTATAATTGCTGTATTTGCTTATAAAACAACATTCCCCTTAAGATGGCCCCTTCCCCTTAAGTGGTCAAAAAGAATAACAAAGAATTTAAAATGTTGACAGAATGAAATTATGTTAAAAATTTACATAAAATTTCCAACGGCAAATACAGGAAATTTTAACAAGGAAAAAGTCATCAGAAAATTTATAACTTACGCCTTAGTATTGAGTTAGTGGTTGACGAAGGATGCTATGAAATACTCAAGTAGAAAGTTGTTACTCTGTCCCTGAATTTTGTGTCCTATGGAGCAAGTTTTTCTAGAATATTATAACTTTTTATTGCTCAATATGGCTTTAGGATTGAACGAAAAAATATAAAAAGAAACAGATGCTCCTTATTTATATATTGCCTAATAGTGTGGATACCGATAAGCTGCGGTAAAAATTTATTTTTCTATACTATAGATCAATCCAAAACTTATATTATGTAAAATGGTTTTTCCGCAACGCCAAAATTTAAAATCAATTATGATCATTGCAGAAAGTCAGAAGTCTCTGTTAGAAACTTAAAAAACAAAAAAGAGAAAAAAAAGAGTTGGTGCATTTTTATATAGGAAAGGGCATTAAAGCATTTTTATCTTCATTCTTATCGGTCAGCTTATATGGCAGTTATATGCTATAGTGGTCAGATCTGAACAATATGTTGAAAATTAGTAGCGATGCTTTGGGCAATAATCTGTGTCAAATTTCGTGACGATATCTTGTCAAATACAAAAAGTTTCCACACAAAGACTTGAGTGTGATCGATCAGTTTGTATAGAAGCTAAACGCTATACTTGTACGGTATCGGCGTTTGGCGTTATTGTGTTTATTCGCGCTAAAAGATGGTCAAAGATGGACACAACAAAGAGAAAATTCGCTATATTTTACAACATTTCTTCAATCAAGGCGAAAACGCAGCCAAAGCGACTGAAAAAATTAATTTAGTTTATGGGCGCGATAGTGTAAACGAACGTGTAGCACAAAAGTGGTTTGCTAGGTTCCGTTCCGGTAATTTCGATGTCAAAGATGCACTACGCGTCGGGAGGCCTGTCGTCGAAAATTGCGATAAAATCATGAAAGTAGTGGAAACAGACCGTCACGTGAGCACTTATTTAATTGCTGAGGAGCTAAAGATAAGCCAGAAAACCGTTTGGAACCATTTGCATAACCTTGGATTCAAAAAGGAGCTCGATGTTTGGGTGTCACACGAACTAACGCAAAAAACAGGATGGACCGAATTTCCATCTGCAAATCGCTGCAGAATCGCAACAGAATCGACCCGTTTCTGAAACGGATTGCGACTGGCGATGAAAAATGGGTCATTTATGACAACATCGAGTGCAAACGGTCGTGGTCAAAGCTCGGGGAAGCGGCCCAGATGGTGGCCAAGACCTGATTGACGGTCAGGAAGGTTTTGCTGTGTGTTTGGTGGGATGGGCATGGAATCATCTACTGCGAGCTGCTCTTCTATGGCCAAACGCTCAATTCGGCCCTCTACTGCCAACGACTGGACCGCTTGAAGGCAGCACTCATCCAGAAGAGGCCATCTTTGATCAACAGAGGCCGAATTGTGTTCCATCAGGACAACGCCAGGCCACACACGTCCTTGGTGGCTCGCCAGAAGCTCCTGGAGCTCGGATGGGAGGTTCTAATGCACCCACCTTATAATCCAGACCTGGCACCAAGTGATTACCATCTTTTCCTGTCCATGGCGAACGCACTTAATGGTGAGAAGTTGGCCTCAAGAGAGGCCTGTGAAAATTGGCTCTCCGAGTTTTTTGGCAATAGGGACGCAGTCTTCTACGAGAGGGGTATAATGAAGTTGGCAACAAGTTTACGAACGAAACAGTGCATATTTGACTTAAATCGGACAAATGTACACAAAGTTATCATCTTTTGAAAAATCAATAAAAAACCGAACGAACTTTTTACTTTACCTAATATTTATGTACTTCATAGGGTCTCCTAAGCTTCCTTTTGGGTGTTACAAAGATCGTGGCAAACTTGATATACGCAGAGTTAAGGGTATAATAATATATTATGCAAACCTGTTTTTTTCAAATAACAACTCTTTATTGCTCGGAGTGTGTAAAACTAGTCAGTATAAAAGTTAGAAAAATTACAAAAAACATGTTGCCAAAGCGAAAACCACATCATAGCGGATTCGTTGTTGTTAATGTATTTTTATACTCAAAACTCGCAGCTGAAACATTTTATACAGCCATGCACGAGAATAACAAACGGAAAAGTTTTGCCAACATTAAAACAAAATTAGACCTCTATAGCGTGGCTGGCGTACACATATTAAACAAGTAGTGCTTCCAATCACTTCTCGTAAAGCGACCCGCCTACCGCCATGTGTTCGTCAATCCGCCTACTTTTCCTTATTATTAAAATGAAACTATTTTTCAGCCAACACCTGCTAAGCACTGTTGTATGCTTTTGTTTTTTTCTCATTCTGTTTTAAACTTTATTTCTTTACATTAAAGGCAATTGGTTGCACTCCAACACACACGCAGGTACTATAAAAAAATTTGCTGCATATTTCTTACTTATTTGCGCGGTTATTGCTGGTATTTGTGCGGAAAATATATTGCTGTGTTTTTTTATACAATACTACTACAGCAAAATTTAATAAATGCCGACACAAAAAAGTGAATGACATGTGTAACATGTGTGTGAAATGTAAGTTAGGTTCCTTCCGTTCGGTGCATCTTGCGTAACGCTAAATAACCTGCGGCCTTCACGGTCTGTGAAAACTGCTAACGGACCTGAACTCGGATTCGACTCTGACTATGATTTCAGGTCTGAAGCTTTTGGATTTGGTTGAACCCTGGGCAAGTGGTCGATGGTAGCTAGGAAGTTGAGGTCGGACTGTTGCATGACAGAAAAAATAATAGCTTGCTAAGGTGACCCGCAGACTGTTCAGAAATTTGAGCAGCTTGCCAGCACAATTGAGAGGGCTAGGTGGGTGCTTAGTGGCATCGAGGATGACCTTACTTATTAAATCTTTTTGTCAACAATGGAAATAAACCTTAAAAATTTTCTTCCGAGACTTTAGTCTGTATACATAAAAGATCCGTAGAGACTAGAAGCTCCAAAAGACGCCATCGTATGTACAGAGAATCAAAAGTAATGATATGCTTAGCTTTATTTTTACTCCACACAACCTCATTTCACGTTGATTATTAGTTAAAACTTTTGGTTCAAAAAAGCTTCGTTCATATTTTCTTTTATCAAAAATTGTCGTTGTCATCATTTGGCTAGTTAATAGCGTATAGTTCAATTAAGTTTTGCGATAAAATTCAACCAAAAATGTCCCCCAATTTGATAAACATAACCTCAACACATTTACTTTTTCCTTTTGTTTTTTTGATATTGAAAATTTGCACATTCTTAAAACACTCTTACCATAAATCCAACACTTTCAACTATCAGAAAGCCATTCACACCTTAAAAATGATTTAGTTGAATAGCTTTTGCTACCCGGCTCGCTAACTACCAATATAAGTTTCCTCTATGTGAGAAGGAAAATTCCGTGCAAGTGTGTGCAAACACCGAGAGTTTGCGGCCAACTTAACATAGATTTATGAGCTGAGGCAAAATGGTGCGAAAGAGTTGGTTAAATTGCAGCGCAAACTAAAGCAACTAAGTTAAGTTACCGGAACTGGTTCACTACAGCCAAACGTACCAATTGAATGGTTTCTTTATACCATATAAAAGTAAGTAGTGGCAACGGAGGTATGTTGATTTTTATTTTCGAATTTCAATAAAACATATCTACAATTAATACATATTTATATACATACCTTTATGCTTTAAATACACCTTTTTTATTACTATATGGACACACCGGTGTCTGACCCACTTTGGTTATTTTAAAAAGTTTCACCAGCACAACTTTCTTCTGGCACTTTTCGCACTCTTTTGAAGTCCCATTAATTTCCGGTGTTTTTGCAAAATTTTACAGCTATTGCTAGTAACTTTGGCGCGCTACTAATGAATGTTTAGTAGCAAATTATGATAATGTCAATGGGAAATTCGAAAGTAATTTGTTTACACTGTAAATTAGAGAGTAGGTACGTGCAGGATTTTTGTTTTGTCGAATTACTCAATTTTTTAAAATCATTACAAAAAAATAAGTGGTTTTAAGTTTCACATGTAATTAAATGTGACCTGATTCGCGCTGGTTTCAAAGCAACTCTTGA
Organism: Bactrocera oleae; assembly: GCF_042242935.1. Taxonomy (NCBI): domain Eukaryota; kingdom Metazoa; phylum Arthropoda; class Insecta; order Diptera; family Tephritidae; genus Bactrocera; species Bactrocera oleae. Next base: position 14,644,834 of record NC_091540.1, on the reverse strand, counting down.
GGATATGAACGCATACCAGCGATTCAGTTCTAATGCTTTTTTAGTTCTTATGGGTCTTAGCTGGATTAGTCTTTAGTTGCATTTATTACTTTATTTTGGCTTATGGTGCTTTCACTGGGATTTTATTAAAGTTTCGAGAAGAGAAATTTCAAATGAAGAGAAAATTTTAATTTCTGCCACCTTCCGATGAATTTCATTACGTGCAACTATAAAATGCCCAAACAAAGCTCCTTGTAGAACATTTATAATTTTGTTAATAATTAGTAAATAACAACTGTGCGGTATATGATAAAACTCAGGAGTACCAGATTAACTTTAAAGAGAATCTTTTCTTTACAGCTTGAGCTGAAATAAAGACAAGTTTTAAGCAAAGTTTCTTTTAATATCTTTCTGACTTTTGCTTTAAATTGATACAAATTGTTCTAGCTGCATATTGAGGTAATCCCTCAAAGGATTACACTAAATATATAGAGTAATAAATGTATATAATAGGGTGGGTAAAACGAAAAACGAAAGAAGGACCTTCCCGTTATAATTCAAAGCTCATACTTGCAGAGCCTTTCTTAGAGATGTCTATAAACCAATTTTCCAGAGTACGAAGCAAAACAAAAATCATTCGTTTTTTTCATTCACCCTAGTATATAAAATTTATACAAAAACATGTACATAATCAAAGCATTATCCATCTCAAGCCAATTTTGAGGCGTTCTGCATCAATGGGAACAAATGATGATAATCAGAATGAGCTACAAGGCAGGTGAGGTTAAATTTGCCAGCCACTACTTTGCCAATAGTTTTTAATCAGTCTTGCAACATTAGCGTTGTCATGATGGAAAATGGTTACCTTGTGTCTAGTCGCAAATATTGGGCGTTTTTCGGCAATCGCTCACTTCAGTTTGATGAGTTGTTGTCGATAGCGTTCCGCATTATTGGTTTTACCCTGTTTTAGACGCTTACAATACAGCATACCCTTCCCATCCCACCAAATACCTTGACATCATGGATATTTGGCTTTGATGTTAATTTGGCTAGTTGGTCAGGTTCCACATATGACTTTTTGCATTTAGGGTTGTTGTAATGTATACATATTTCATCACCAGTCACAATCCGATGCAAAAATTACGTATTTTTTTGACATGCCAAATCGTCTTGCAACATCTTTTGGCTTCAAGTCATATGGTTTCCAATTTCCTTGCTTTTAAATGTAACCGAGTGCTTCTAAACGTTTTGAAATGGCTGCCTGAGGAACTCCCAAAGATTCTTATTAAAGTAATGAAGAAGAACTGCCTGCGAAAGCAATTTTTCAGGTAAAAATTTTCAATTATTGTTGTTTATGATGAATGGCATATATGGTGAAAAAGAAAGCAATAATATTTCACACGCAAGTTAGGAATACTGAAATAATGGAAATAATCTAGTTATGCCATCTCTTGACAAATCAAACGAATATAGTTATATACCCAATATATTTATAATAGGTATATGAGCAAACTATTTTTGGAAAAACAAAATACTTTTGGTGTAAAACATTTCCTTCTTTGAATCTGTCACTAATTTTTTTGTTGTTCCATAAACAAATGAAGAATAAGTAAGACATTCTACAGATTATTTCAAAAGACTAGCTATGATCAAATTTATCAAAGGATATTAATACCCAATATAAAAAGTTTTAATAATCTTTAAAGAGAAGGATATTGAATGTAGAGTCATACCGATGACTCTAGCGCGAATTAAGAAACTTATTACTTATCACATTATACCACCAATATCCTAAACAAACAAACATCAAAACAATCTTATGTTTCAGTAAACAAAATTTATCAAAACAACTTTATCTCTGAATGAACAGAATGTATCAAAACAATAACAAACAAAATACATCGAAACAACCTCATCTTAGAACAATGCAAATGTATCCAAACAAACAAAATTTTATATGTAAAGAAATCATCAACAAGTAATAAGTTAACACATTAGTTAGTATAAATAGCAGTAAGATCTATGTAACAAGTTAGTCTTAAGAATTTCAATAAAGAGTACACATTTCGGTGCAGCTCAAAATTATATTTTTAATGACTCATATCGCGGAAACGATATCAACTCGCAGGTGTACCATACAACTCATATTTGCTTACTTCACAAGGAGGAGACAAATATTAATTTTACCCTTTTACAATTCGTGCATATTTTAACATTATACTTAAACCAGATTTCCGTGGTCTACTAAATATTGGAATCGAAACTCTCTCAGTTCAATTTGACAGTTAGTTATTTTATGAGACGTCATCTTATGTTGTGTAGTTCTCACAAAGGTTAAGCTTGCCTAAAACGACTGTGATGTAATATGTAGGACTAAGAATCTAACGCAGGTTTCACTGTGAAGATCAGAAGATTTCAGCACCAGCTGTATCACTAGTATAGCTTATAAAATTTGACAGTCTGTCATATCCACGAATCATTATTGAGAGGAAACTAACTCTGAGACTTAGAAATACAGGCAACTTTTCAGCAAACAAAAAATTATAATAACAAAAGCAAACAAACTAACGGCATAATTCGTGCTTATTTTGTACTAAATAGCTTCGGGTCAAGTGAAATCTAAAACATTCGAAACATGCGAAAATTGCAAGACAATGACGGTGTTTGACGTCAAACCAACAATATGAAATACATTAACAGGATTTGTTACGCAAATTTTGCATTGCCAGTGGATATTTGCATAAATGCTCACACAACAACTTGCTATTAATTTCAGATTTTTAAAACTTTTGCCATTCTAGCAATTCGTGGAATTTTTCGCATGCCAAAGCACGATGCAGCGCTACGCTCGTGGCTGAACGGAGTCAAGAAAGTTTTGCTTTGCGAAAAATGCAAATTGAAAACGTGTTTATAAGTGCTGTGCAGGTACTTACATAAATATGAGCAAGTGTTCAAAATGAGAGTAGAGAGAGAGAATTCGCATATTTTTTGCTATTAATATACTAGATTGCTTTGTGTTTTCTTGGCTGGAAAAGTTTTGAGTGTTTTTTATTTACTGTGAAAATGTGTAAATTGAAATCATAATCAAAGGGATTCAAGAGCGTTCTTTAAGCAAATTTGTTGTTGATAATTAGTTTTGGCATATAAATACGTCTAAATTTGAGGTTAAAAAGCATACTTGATTACAATGCTATTAAATTCCAAGACCGGACAATAATGGGAACTTATTTGGAAACTATTGTGACTCGTATCAAATTTGTACAAACAATTTACTGTCGCTTCATCCTTGACGATTAATATTATAGGTCGATAGGGAAACGACTTTAGTTTCATCAGAGAGTTCCGACTCTAAAATACTTAGCTTCATCTGCCAGACATATTCTGATTTTCAGCGCATCAAAACATTTTTCTGGATTTTTCTCTTAAAAATTTCGAAAATTTCTTGCTATTATTGTAAGGACTTCATTACTCCATTTAAATAAAGACATATTTAGGTTTTGGTGCAGGAATTTTCACTAAGACCCATAACTTAACACTTAGTTTTCAGAGTTAATTATCTTCAGAGTTAGATACTTCATATTAAATTTATTCGAATCGCAATTTTTTATTAGAAATCAGCATCACTTATTGGAAATCTCACTTAGGTATATATCAACAAAATTAACTCTTTGCACATTTATGGTTTAAATTTCAAGTTATTTAATAAGAAAATTATTTAATTTGGTTCAACATCTACCAAAATTCGCTTACTAAGAAAATCTGAAATATGTTGCCTACATTTTGGCGCTGTGCTCATAAAACGCTTATTGAAGAGAAACTCAGTTTTTTACTATACCACTGTATCTTAGATATCTAATGGCTCCATATATCAGTAAATAAAGAATAAAGATTAGAAAAAGAAATAAGTTCAGGTTAAAGCTCTGCGACCTAACTGTAAGTACAAACACGCTTCTAACACAAGTTTATTTGATTACAAAAATTGTTTTATTTTCCTTTGTTATGAGTTAACTTATTAATTTTTAACTGTAACTGTATTTAATGTTTCTTTCAAACTGCTTTCAGTAAACCACAACTTAAAATGTAGAGATTTTTGCTATAATAGCCTAAAAGTATACTCCACTCTTCTTCATAAACACACTCATTTATTTTCACAATTCCATCATAATTAAACATTAATCTTGCTGTCGACTTTTCAAATCGCTATTTTTATTATAGTTATGAATTAGGCGCAAGTACAGCTGCGTGTAAGAAGATAGCAGTTGTGCTTATTCTATTTATGGGTCTTTGGGAGTGTAAATATGTATATTTGTGCATAGAAAAATGACAGCGAAACATAATTGCCCATGATAATAATGCCGTCCGAATTTCCTTTTGTGTCTTTTTTCATAAATCGCTTATCTCTTGTATTTTAAACGCCATCTTTCAACAAACATGCTTCTTTTATTTATCAACCTTTTCATAAATTCCGCAAGTATCAGATTTATTTCGCATCTGGTCTACTTTATAAATACCATGAAAGGCTTTTTCTTTGCCAGCTATTTTATATCTACACTTTTATTGTGTTAATATTTGTCTATTAACTTATACAGTTACTACTTTATACATATTAAGGTGAGCCAAACAGTAATACTGAATTTATGGCTTCCAATGAACCTTTATACTTGTAGAGTGAAAATAATATCCCTTAAAGGTACGATTTTAAATTTATGTGTAAAAAGTTTCAGAGAGCATTCAAAGTTTCCCGTATAAATAAAACGTAAAAAAATATGTTTTCATTAAAAATACCACAAATAATAACCACTTTTAGTACAAAATTTGTTTAGATCTTGGAGAGCGTAAAGTTTCCCCAAAAATTTCCGCATGAGAGATTTTTTTCCAATCAAAAACTCGAATTTATAAAAGCTTTGAATTATAAAAAATATAAAAACATAAGTAGGGATGGCAGTAGCGCGATTACACCAAGGAGCACGTGTACCCAGTTTTATTAAGATATCTTAGTTTTTACTCAAGTTATCGCTTGCACAGAAGGACATGCGGAAGGACAAACAGATTTCAACTCGTCTCATTATGCTGATCATTTCTATATGTATAACCCTATATCTAACTCGATTAGTTTTAGGTGATACAAACAACCGCTAGGTGAACAAAGCCCTTACACTCTTTAGCAACATGTCGCAGGTGCATAAAAAAATATCCTACCTAACAGGAATGTTTTTTGCTCTCATTTCATATCGATATTAGATTTTTTGGCTCACCTTAGTACATACAAACATATGTATGCATGTGCTTCCATGCATCTTGTGTTGTCATTTCTCTCCTTTGTTGCCTGCTTCTTGGTTGCTTCGTGGTTCATTACGTTTCATATGATCTTGTTGTATATTTGCCGCCACAATTGTCAAACTTGTTTTGGGCTTGTGTTGTGTGTGTGTCTAATACATGTTTAGATATTTTACACTTGTGTGTGTTATATATGGTAGTGTATGCCTTGCTGAAATTTTATTTGTGCTTTTATTGTCCTTAATTTTCCGTTGCTTGTTCATTTGTATACTCGGGCGATTGGGGTTGTTTATTTAAAGGCAGTTTTATTTATACATGTAGAATTATTTTAGATTTCGTTACACCTTTTAGCAAGAAAAAATTGAATTAACTGCATAGAATCTGGCTTTCTTTGAATTAAGGGTCTACCACCAAGTGTGTTTATTGCTTTTATAAAGTTTTGGTTTTTGTTAACCTGTAAAATTTCATCAATTATTCATAATCTTTCCTCTTTAATGAAATACGATACCACAGTCGCTTTAGGATTTGAAGTAGAGTAGTTTGTATTTAGAAGTACAAAAGCATTTCACAAAATTTAGCCAAACTTAATTCTTTCAAAAACTCTCTCTGTTCATTGACTATAGTATTTTCACAGAAAAATTCGATACCTCTGATATGCAAGCTTTAAACACAGCGAAAACACAATCACAATAACTAACTTTCATAGGGAAATTGCGCTCAAAATACACTCTAACAAATTTTACGTAATTGAATATATAATATTAATATTGCTCTTAGTGAATGTTACTACTTTCGCCACATACCACAAACTGTTTATGCGCAATATCCAAAGCCATTCAATTCAATAATAATCTTCGAAAAAACAATATAATTCAATTGCTTATGTGTGTTGTTATTTGAGCTCGAAACGTGGTTAGCATAATTTTAGGCGCAATCACGTTTATGAAAGGGTATTCAATATTTTGGCTGCTGTAAAAATATTCAGAAGTGCCTGGGGCATATAAAACAGAAAATTATAAATGCAACATGTTTCCTATTTTAATAAAATGTTTTGAGAAAAAATGAAAATATTCAATGGGTACTTTAGAGTCTGAGTATCATATTAATGAGTTCATTGTTCGCGTAACCTCCACTATTTACTTTAAGAGTGCAGCTTCTACTATGAAAATCTGAAGCATATCAAATGAATTCATACGTATACCAGTCTCTGTGTTATTAAGGTTTCTTTCGTCAAAGTCTATGCTGTGGTATCAGCGCCTTATCTCCTTCTCTGAATTCCAGCTTCTCTGCAAATGGTGTTCAATCAGTTTGGGATATATTTTTCACTGAAGATAGCACCAAAACTAACGCTATAACCATAACGTGTCATCACAACGTTAAACGATTTTCCGTTTTCTTGGTAACCGAATGGACTTTAGCCTTTAAAGCTCTAATAATATGGTTCCCCATATATATTAGGTTACCCTTCGGTAGGGTGGATGTCTGATGCTGCACCTAGGCTTTTTAAGTATATAGTATAAGCTAGCCTTAATTTGACTCAATATCTTAGCATTATTTTAGTAGAAAAGATATTCGGATTATTGTTTTCACTAACTGATTTCGAACTCTTCTAGAACTATGTGGTTTTTCTATGAAGACACTTATTGCAGTCTGCTGGCAGATTAGGCTTGCAATCCTCGACTTCACAATTCTGAACAGAATCCTTTTTGCGTTGGCTTTAAAAAAATAACCCTGACCGATCCGTCAACCTAAAAAATTTCTTTATACAATACACGTGCAGGAATTAAGCGAGCCTCCTTGCAAATAATCTGCACGATTGTGATCGTGATGGAAAGATAAACATATTGTGTAAGTATATATATTGATGCAGATAATGCAAGACACTATCGGCTAATATATGCAAGCACACAAGGGGTTAACGCTTAAGTGCACTTCTTACGAATTTGGCTAATTATCAAAACAATAACAAAATTTATATGCAAACCTTCACATAAGTGGCAGATATTGCACATATTGTGGGCACAGTGGTTTGAACAAACGTTTCCATGCACATATGCTCCATATACTTGTATTGTATATATTTCTACAAATACATATATTGTATTTTTTATATATGTATGTATAGTAGGGTAGGCCAAAGAAAATATCGAATTTATGTGCTCAAATTAACCTAGATTTGTATATAGATAACAATATCACTGCAAGGCCGGATTTTTAGCATACTTTTAAAAGGTGTCAGTGAGCATTCAAAATTTCCCATATAAATGCAACTTAAAAAAATCTGATTTCTTTGAAAATAACATACATTTTGTCCCCGTTTAGTATAAAATTTTTTTATATTGCGGATTCTTGTACAGCCAAAAAATTTCCTTTAAAGGGATTTTTTTCAATTAAAATATTCTCATATTCAAAAACTTTGAAATGAGAAAAAAATCAACACATAATAAACAAAGTTTTCAATTTAACAAAAAAAGAAACTTGATACAGATAAAATACAATAGGTAAAAAAATCGTTTATAGTCTAGATTTGTCACAAAACTATGAACCGTTTAGTATAAATTTTATTTTTGTATCGAAGTCTCTTGTACAGTAGGTATAAAATTTCCTAAAAAATTTTACTCGGAGATTTTTTTTTTCAATTAAAAAATTCGTATTGTTAAAATTAAATGAGTTTATATAGTTGATATAGTGCCCTGATCTGAACAATTTTTTCGGAGATTGCATCGTTGACTGGGATAATAACCCATGCCAAATTTGATGAAGATATCTTGTCTTTGATGAAGATATTTTGTCCAAAAAAAAGTCAAAAAAAGTTCTGTTATTTCGGTTTTTCATTTTCTGCCCAATGTTCCAACTCAATATTTTAACAGTCCGGTGATAACAATTTGTGATAAAATCAGTGATATATTTCAAAAATTCGAATTTTAGGTAATTTTTTTTGAAATCTGCGTGTAAGTAATGTTGTCCTAAATGGTTCAAAAGTAGTTGTGTTTCTCATGAAGGCAGATTTTTTACGTGTTGTTTTTATAGGAAATTTTATTGCTGCCCGACATCTTTTAAATTTAAACTTAAAATTCTGCTTTGTGGGGATATATTTTTTTTTGTATATAGTAAGTTTAACTCATAAAAGGGATACTTTTTTCTCTCTTACCCTATTATGTGTTATATGAGCCAGTCAAGTACACCATAAGCAAGCTTACACATCAGTAATTCCTCATTATACTGCGGAAGATAATATTATATTAAATTTTCAGTTCTGCAAAATGTCGTTGCATGCGTCGTTGTGTGTGTTTGTACACATTTGCTTGGCTCAAATATATGTGAAGCCAATAATTGTGAATTATGCAGATTTTATACATACATATACTATAGAAATATATATATTTATTTATATAGAAGATATAGAAATGTTCGTACTGGAATTTCACCCCCAACACAAAATTCGTAGAATAGATGGTTATGCTAATATATTATTGAAGAGATTCGTGGTGTCATTGCCAGGTGAGCAGAAAATTATTGCATTCGATTTTGCATTACTGATTTATTGATGTTGTCGTAAAGTGCTGCTGTAGCTGATATATTTACTGAGGCTAAGTTGTTTTTTGCTTAGGACTAGATCGAAAGAGGCGAAAATTTATTAAGATGTTGAAGTATTAAATCTCAGGAGGAGGGCGAAAAATATTGTGTACTGGTTGACATTTGCATCTTTTAAACATCAAAAAGGCATGTATTCATTACTTTGAATATCACCTTTTGAAAATAATATAACTGCTTTAAGATAACAGGCGATATATAAAATGCAGATAAAATTATACATTTTAATAAGCATTTATAACAAATATTCCTCCTATATGTGTTACCAATACTGTCATAAATTGAAACAGGTGGCAACCTTTCTCAAAAATATATTCGACTTAAGCCTTTAAAAAAATCTTAATTTTCGGTTCCCATATTATAATAATTTTGCTATATATATACAATATATACAATTAAAAAAATTGGTCGATATAAAATAGTCTCCTTCCGCCTGAATACAACGTTTTGCACATTCAAGAAGGTTATCGAATGTCTTTTTTAGGTCATTTGTCGGTATAGCGTTGAGGATGGCGGTCGTCGCCTTTTGGATGGCATCAACGTCAGCATAAGATGGCCACTTCGCACTTTGACGCTTGGTTTCGGGCTCATATTCAAAGCACCATGTTTCGTCAAAAGTCACAATCGAATATAAAAAGTATGGGTTCTCTTTGGCCTCTTTAATGATGTCTCTTGAATGTTGAATTCTGAGGTCTTTTTCGTGTTGTTTCAAAGTGTGCGGGACAAATCGAATTAAATATAATTTTTAGACAGGTGGTAACCCTATAAAAATAGTTCTGACTGTCAGTTTTATTAAATCATAAGTCAATGATTTTATGGGCTTGAAAACTTTAGATTACTAGTAATATTTTAAACTTATTTTTGTGTGGCAACACGCTTAAAAGAAAATTTTTCATTAAAAGTTTTCTTGAACCTCTTTATTTAGAAATCTCTATTGAAGCGTTCCTTTAACTTATAATTTTGGTACCTGAATTTTTATTGCCGGTGTCATATTTTCTCCAAGGTATCTGATGGAGGCATCTTAAACCTGCTTAATTATACGTATTATTTTATTAATTCAATTGAAGAACAATTTAGGCAAATGACAATGCAAGTTTTGCAACAGATGGTTACTCTCTAATTCAAAAAATATGTTTTTGCAAAATCTTTATTAAACCATTTTTCATCATTAGTTCATAATTTTACACTTGATTGGCTTTTTGTTTATACGAAGAATTTAGAAAAAGTATTCAATTTGCCACCATGACAAACAATAAAACAATTGCATTGAACTTCAGAATTTTATTTTTGATTTTGTATAAAGACGGGCGTTTAAGAAAGTTAATTCAGTCACACTTAATCTATTTAGAATGTGTTAATCGAAGTTTAAATACGCTTTACTTTCAGATACGTCCTTTGTACATCAGCCTTTGTATCTATAAGGGGTATGTCTAGTAAAATGGAATCAGAAACGGAAGATTAGTAAGCGTGCTGGTTTCTCATATAGTATCAAGTTATTGAAGAAATATTTGCAAAATATAAGCAAAATCTTTTAGTATATATTATTTTGTAAATTTCTAACTTATCCAAGCCTTAGATGCTTCAAATGCAAACAAAGAAATAAAATCATGTGGAGGAGTCACCTCTAACTTCAACAGTGATTTATTTTCTCTAAGATAGTTGAGCCTAAATATATACAAAAATTTGGTTTGTTTAAAAATTAAATTCACTTACGTGACCTAACTTTATTGTCTTGCCAGGTGTGTCCTCGATATTACTTACTATACTTATCATCTATTTCATAATTTGCACAAAACAATGTGTCATATAACAAAGCAATATCAAAACAATTAGCATTTAAAAAAATGTTGCCTACATTTCGGCGCAAAAGTCTAAATTTTATATGATCACTATTCAAAGTCCTACGCAATTTATAGAAAAGACTAAATATAATCTGCTATTAAAATTTAAGGCAGAGCTTTTGAAGTCGTTAAATTATTTTTATCGAACTGTGAATATCCCCTAATAACTGCTGTTAAATAAAAAATTCGTTTCATTGGCAGAAAATAAATAAAGTAAGGAAAGCTTAAGTTTGTTTGTAACCGAATATTTTATACTCTTGTAGCTTGCAAGGATCAAAGCTGGCTAAATACCTTCAAGTGTTGCCAACACTTTATATTGTAAGTTGCGTAATGGTTCAACTTCATTGTTTGACGAAATAATGAAGATTACTATCAAATTTGGTATCACATTATTTTATTTTGAAAGTTATAGACTCACTTAGTTTTAGTCCTATATTTTACTTCACCTCAGAAAAAATTATACTAAAATCATCCTCAAATGAGATATATGTGATAAAACTCAACCGAAGAGGCTAAATTTAATAAATTTATTTGAAATGAAAAAACAAACAACCAAACGGTCGAAATTCATTACATTAAGGGTTTGAGGTTTAGATCAAAACCAATTCCATTTATATTGAGCGCTAAACCATTAATATAGTTTTCTAACTTTTAAAAAAACGTGTCCACTTAATTTTAGTAAAATATCACACATTTTGACTAACCGAAACGATTTAAGGTCAGGTGGGAATTCAGAAATCATTATATAGTATATATTAAGGGCAGAAAAATAAAAAAAATGGTTAAGGAGATATGTACATTAAACCTCTTAGAGGGTGGGACCATGCCCATTTTTCAACATTTTTAGCCCACAAGCACAACACACACAACATTTTTGTCCTGGCAAGATAAAAAGTTATATACTTGTTTATATAAACCTAGAGCTATCTCGATTAATTTTAGGGGTTACAAACAACCGTTAGATGCACACAACTATTTTACTCTGTGGCAACATCTTGCAAGAGTATAAAATTTAATTTTCCAGCTGTGCTGGCTTCCAAATCGTTCGTAATTTACGCGTCATTTGGCAGCCACGAATTCGAAAGTTTTGCTTAAAAACAAATACAACAAGCAACAAAAACTAAATGCAATTTGTAAGCTAACTGTCTATGGCTGCAGGTGAAAGTCAAATGGCACAAATGGCAAATGAATTTTCCAAAAATGCGCAAATGTAAATTTCACAAAAGTTAGCGGAAAACTAAAACAAGCCAATCGCGATAAATATATATATTTCTATATATACTCAATATGTATGTAGTATATGGTATATACATGTGCATATATACAAGTTTATAAACAAAAAAATTGTAATGTTATATGCGCGAATTGCTGATAGTTGGCTGCTGAAAAAAAAACCGTTAGTAATTATTCTAGCTTAAATATTAATTGAGTTGCCACAGTACAATAATTGAAAGCTTTTGCTTTTTACAATTTTTTAATTTTTTGTGTTTGTATTAACTACTGTTGCTAATTCCTATTTGAACAAGTAGCAAAAGCAGATTTCACAATTTGTAGACCGACGGTTAAATATATTCCACTTTCTCCTTTATATAGTAACTGCCTACCAATTTAATAGTTGTATATAATATTCAGCGAAATAGCTTTTATTATTTTTTTGCCGTGGTTTTTGTAGAATAATTGAAAATTAACGAATCAACTAAAGCAACACAAAACTTGCTCTTGATGAATTAGTTTGTACTGCAGCCATATGCTATAGTGGTTCGATCCAAACAATTTCTACGTATATACGGATGTACGGACAGACAGCCGGATCTAGCTTAATCGAGTCAGCTTGTCTCTCTGAGCATTTATATATATAATTTAAAGCATGCCCGACATTTCCTTCTGTTAGTTACAAACTTCATGGCACACCTAATATAAATATATAGAAGTTTTTATTTTTAAACTAATACAAATTTTATATTTATTACTGACTATAATCAAAACGCAGTGAAAAAATTACTTATTTCCAAAACCATCGATTTCTCATCTACTTTGAAATCGAATATTGTAGATTAATTTAATTATAATAACGACTGCTTCATCTAAACATTTCAAAAAGCTCACATATTTGACATTTAATTTGCTTTATAATACAAACATGTTTTCTCACATTGTTACATAACATACTTGTATACGTCACGTGGCATATGCAAGCATACTAAACTACCATACAGAAGCTTAGCTTTTGCAAATAACAACACATACTGGCTAGCTCGCATTGCAAATAATGTGTAAGAAAGATTGACATATAACGGAAATGACTGTTGAATTGTGCGCGTAATATTTGTCAAAGTCTACATACATATAAACAGAAATGAAATATTTGCTTTTATGACATTTATATAACATACATTTCGGCATGAGATAAAATTTTCCAGTTGAATATAGATAGTTGAAGTTTTATTTATTTGATTGCATTTCTTTTCCAGTTTTTCGCAAATTTTTATTTACTTTTGTTACACATCAATTTTTGAAACCATTTTTTTAAATTTCTATAAAATATTTTAACTTCAGTTTAAAATTTGTATTATCTTACGCGTTAATATTACAAATATGAATCAATTAAGCAGCAGTCAAAGCCATCTCCTCATATTTCGCTTACATAATAACAAATATTGTATAAAATAGTTTAAAAGTACAGCAATTTAACATCATTTATTCTTTATAAAAATAAAGGTATATACTCATACAATTTCCAATTTAATATTAATATTTAAAGAATCCCAAGCAGCGAAATATCTCAATATTCCATAAATTATAATATATATGTATACCAGTTGTATATATCTGCTAGCAGTAATTAATTTCAACTTAAATTCTGTGCAGCTGCTGTAAGTGGCTTGTTGGCGCCAATTAGTTCTTTATGTAAGCACAGTGCTCAAGCGTATGGAAAAATGTGAACGTAATCAGCATTTGTTGAGAGTTTTAAGTTGACGTTGTTTGTTAAACTCTTAAGCAAAAATTGATGTTATAACTTCGGCAACGATATTTACCAGTCCAAAGACCAAGAATTGACGCTAAATCGATCAAACAAGGAAAAACGTTAACTTCGGTTGCACCGAAGCTATAATAACCAATTAAAAAATACAAAATATTTCTCACAAGAACTTTATTTTGATCAGTCAGTTTGTACTATATGCTATAGTGATTTATTATTGCCTTAGACAATATACCATGCAAATTTCGTGAAAATATCTCCTCAAATGAAAAAGCACCTGATTTCGATCGTTCAGTTTGTATAGCAGCTATATGCTATAGTGATTCGATCTGTACAATTTCTTCGGAGCTGGTACCGTTGGCTTAGGCAATAATTCTAGCCAAATTGAAGATATCTTGTCAAATGAAAAAGTATCTCAAGTTGACCCAGCCCAAATATCCTGTCAAACTTTATATATCCTGTTCAGGGTACGACTATACTATAAAGGTATATTTGAAATATTACTTTTTGTCATAATAATTTATTTCTTGGTTTTGCACCACTGCATTGAAATTGCCAAAATGTTGGATTTTTTTTCTGTGTTTCTTTAGTTCCAACGGCGAAAATACAACTCTTTTAAAGCCATACTTATTGAACAAATCAAGCGCGCACTAATTAAATTAATTTATCAGACTTTTCGACAGCAAAAAAAAACAACCCAAAAGCGAGAGAAAGAAGACGTAAATAGTCAGGCGAAGTCAAAATGAAAAGGCAAATCACGTGAACTTGATAGCACGACAATCGGGGCGTCGACATTGACGAACCATTGCGAAGCATAAACGAAATCAGTTGGAAATCAATACGAAGATTTTGTGCTGCCAGCTGAGGAAAATTGGAGGCCGATGAGCTGGGCGCTTGATTAATAATAAAAGACCGGTTTATGAAGAAACGACGAAAGACAGACGGATGAAATAAGCGGCATGTGTTTGCGACACAAATCAACCACAATGTTGCTGTTCCGCGAAGTCGACGAAGAGAGAAAAGAACGAGTGAAGGAACAAAGGAGAACCGACGAAGAAATATGCGAAGGGAAAAACGAACGGACTAAGAAAGGACCAAAAGGCATTGGCTGGCTGTGGTGGCTAGTCATCATAGTGTTTTCACGGTCATTCAAGCGAATCTCTCTATAAAATGTTCAATTTGGCCTTACGTTTACGAGTGGAAAATCATTTAATATTTTGTGTTTGGGCTATGAAAGCCTAGACACAATTAAAGGTTGTAAATTGTGGAAACGTCGAGTTCGAACAGTTCAAATGTTAAAGTTGTACGGGTGGGATGAGTGAAAAAGCAAAAGCTCAAAGAACGTTTCAGTGCCGGGGGAATAACAACAAACACAAGGGAAACGCTTTGCTTTAACAAGCTTTAACGAGTGTCCCAGGCACACAAGGGCTTTAAGGTTCAATGAATTAAATTTTAACGGCTGAACTGAAATTTGTGCTATTAAGTTGTTGTTGTTGTTCAAGTGAACATTAGTTTTTTGTTGTTGTTGACACTGAATTGTGAACTATTACAGTAGTTTGTTGTTGCTGTTTAAGTGTATGGTGTATAATGTTTTTGTTGGGATTTTGTGATTGCAATTTTTGATGTTTGCTTCAATTTAATGAGAAATGTACCGTTATAACAATTTCATTTCTTACAAGGGCAAAAAGTATCTTAAAAAACAAAAACAACTACAAATACTTATTCACAGACGCATTAAACGCTTTAAAAGACCGAAAATTTGTCAATGTTACAAAATGTGTTGTTGTTGGTAATTATCTGGAGTACTTTTATTGTCAGAATGAAAATAATATTAATTACGGAAATACAAACAAATTGTGTTTGCTTTGTAAACCACATAATAGGAAACATTAAATATCACTTCAATTTGTACAAAACCGTGAAATGGATAATGTCGGGTTCGAACTTGACCTAGCCCCCATCTAAATAATAACACGATTTTCGAACATTCCGGCTGACTTTACGCCGTATATTATATTTACATATATTATATATTGGTGATGTTAAGTGTACCGTAATGAAACAAAGGATATATTACATTATTAGTATGTAGGAAGTTAGTAGTATGTGGTATCACCAAAAATAGATAAAATCGGTTCAAATTCATGCTTTAGACGCCACATACCTAATATACAATTTTCAAATTGCCGGTTGGCCTTATACCATATATACGAGTTACCTCCACTCTCATATACTCGTACAACATAAAATGCTTTTCGTTTTGCTAACAAGCCTTATGTCAAATATGTTTTTCAGTGTGTAAGTTTTATATATTTCTCGGCTTTGATCTTTGCAAGTTGCAAGAGTATGAAATGTTCGGTTACACTCGAATTTAGCCACTCCCTACTTGTTTTTTTTTGATTCGCTATGTCATCTGAAATATTTTTTACAGCTTCTGGTTTGCAGCGGCATCTCTTCACTGTGGCGCACTGAAGAAATACTCTTAGTTTATTTCTTCGTTGATTAATTTTATGAGCTTATGCTCAACAGCACTCAAGTGTCTTGGATGCTTAGCAAATTCAATTAGCTTTTCTTTTAGTAGAAAAAAGTTTGTGTGCAAATTTCAGAAAGTTGCTATTGAATACAAGGCGGGGTATTGTTTATTTTCAAAAATTCGGAAATAATCTTCGTTCAAAAATGCTTTAGGTCTATTAAGATATGTAGGTATTCTTTCTTAATTATTCACCAAGGTCGTTTCATTTGCACCCGCAAAATTGTATTTAAACTAAAATCCACAATTTGAGCAAGGTGTACTCTTATTTTTTTTTTGTTTTGAATACACCTATGTTAATGAAAGCTATTATTCTAAGCCGTAAAATATTCCATTTGTTCGAACAAACTTTGAACGTCATGTTTACCGTTAAAATATCTTCAACGATAATGTTCATATCTGCCTAAATGGATGATTTATTGATACTTTGCTTCATAATCTACGCCAGATTTCGTGACTATACCTCGATTAAGAGTTAGTGTTAGTAAGAGTTTTCAATACTTGTACTTGAGTTTGATCGGTCAGTTGTATGGCAACTATATGATGTATATAACAGTCCGATCTAAACAGTTTCTTCGTAGATGGTAGCGATGTTTGCAAATTTCATGATAATACCTAGTCAAACAAAAAATTTTTCCATACAAGAATTTGATTCAGATCGTTCAGTTTTTTTATCAGCTATATACTATAGTTGTGAGAAAAGAACGTGTACAAAATTTCAGAACGATAGCTCAAAAACTGCTAGTCTCTCAGTTTTTAGCGTGTATATAGGCAGACGGACAGACAGACGGACATGGCAAAATCGACTCAGCTCGTCACGCTAATCGTTTATATATATAATATATTTCATAGTGTCTACGACGTTGTCTTTTGGGGGCTACAAAAATCGTGGCAAACTTAATATACCCTGTTCAGGATATAAAGAGAGCCCATCGTCAAGGGAAAGCTCTGCTTGCCAATACTTCTAAACTTTTAGATCTCCAATAATGGATGGAACAATCAATATATACAGCGTGTAAATCCATCATGTTTTTGAAAAAAAAAATACAGAATCATTTCCTGAAATTGCCATTCCAATTGAAAACCTAATGACGATTTCATATTACTTTGCGAAGGTATATTTTAAGTCAATGGTAAACCAGCTATGATTGAAAAGCGGAAGTCCAACGTTTGGCGTGTTATTGTTGAGTTTAGCTGGCTCTGCGGATAAAAGTTGTACAAAATAATGAAATATAATATATAATGATATGAGATATTTGAAATTCGCTATGAAAATTCTATCGCAGTCATGTAACTGCTTGTGACACCACTGCCAATACAAATTTTATAATTAATTTGATATTGCAGAACCTACTGTGTGCCATAAATTACGGTTATAAATATATATACATAAATTCAAATCGTTTTCTCTGACTTGAAACAAAAACTCAGCTGTAATTTCTTTTTAGGGTAGAATATAGTAACTGATTTTTCTGAAAACCACTTTGAATTGCGATGCATTGATAAATAATGGTATAAATACAATATTTTATTAATCTTATTTTTCTATAATTTTACGTTGTAAATATAAAAACTTCCGTTTGAAACACTAACGTATTCTTACATTTGTTGAAAATAAAATTTTATATATTTTTTCACAGCAATATAATAAATGATTTGATTTTCAATAAAAATAAATTTTTTAAAGTTGTTTTTAAACATGAACAATTTTTTGCGCACGCTGCTACTCCAGAGACCACTGATAACTGTAGATTGGCGCGGTGTAGCGATTGCAAATATTATGGTATTTGGTATAATACTATAAAGTTGTGCGCACGTATAAGTGCAAATATATGTGTGTGTGCGCATTTTTCCATTTGTAGTAATCGTAAAGTTTATTCTATGAAAAAACTTATTATGCGTTTCTATATACAGCGTGTGTGTGTGTGTGATGACGTGTGTTTTATTTTTCCAAGCATATAAACTTGCGGCTGGAGAGCACTTGAAAGGGAATTCATGTTATTTGCCGGCAGCTTACGCCAACAAATATACAAAAATATCGGCAAATACACAAATACACTGGCATGCGGTAAGCTTTGTGCGAGGCTGTACTTTTGTCTGCGTGCATTTTACCCGTGTAACCTTTATATGTATTTATTTTCCTATGCGTACATTGAACTCTTCTACGATTGTAGTTTATTGTGTAGGTGTTTGTGTGTATTTGTGTGCCGTCATCTATGCCTTCACGAGAGTTCAAAGGTTTGTTGAGGTTAAATGAAGCTTAAGTGAACATGAAAATTAGATGGAAAGTAAATAGTGAAAAATTAAATCGAATGTGTGCGATTGCATTCTCTTTTAACCACCCGAGTGCTTTCAGTAAAAATTTAGATTGACCTAATTTAATTCAGGATTTTGATTAAAAACCTCTTAAAGGAACTCGTGATGCTTTTTGTATCAAATTGTCAATATAAAATTTTTTTATTCCCTTTCCTTTATATTTGACGATATATTTTTCAAAAATTATTACAGATTATTATCTAAGGTGCATTGTTCAGATGGGACTACTATAATCTTAAGGTGGCATACAAATTAAAGAATGAAAATCAAGATACAGATTTTCAATATATTCTGCTATAAGAAATGCACCTTTGGAGAGTAGCTCGGTACAGCCGAAGTTAACGTTGTTTCTTTGTTAAATTAAAATAAAATTTTTATAAGTTCCAAAAGATGTGATGAATTTATAATACTTGTGTAGACGAGATCTAAATTATATTATAGATTATATATATTATAGAGTCTCCATAGTAACAGTTTCCTAATACTACCTAGCGCTGCTACATACCTTGGCTTCAACGTAAATTCTGATGAATGTATTGTAAGTTAGGTGCTTTCCATCAATCTCAATTCTACGAACTCTGTACTGTAGAAAAAGTGAGATCTCTATATAACCACTAAATCTTTAGTCAGTAAAGTAATGTAATATAGTAAAACTTCTGTTAAAGAATTTAGATTTCAAATGATGAATTTTTATAGACTGACGCTAGCTGACGTGCAACGAAAGTCTTCTTGAAAAGTGTATTATTTTCGAGGAATCCGGCACCTTTGGAATTAATACTGATAACTGTTGCATTGATTTTGACGAATTTTCTATATGTGGACAGCTTAAACACCAAAAAGTATATCACACCTAAGTTTAAATTTTGCATAAATTTTTATAAAATTTAGCAGCATTATAAATTGTTCGTAAAAAACTTCTTTGAAAGGTGATTTAAAGTCTTAAGGAATCAAAGACGATATACTATAATATAGAGGAGCGTGATTTCAGTCGTTCATGTTGTATTTTCATATATATTTTTTTAATTTTTTAGTTTTACTCTATCTATACAAGTAAATCATAAATTTTCCATTAACTCATTTATTTGAGTCGCAAAACGTGTCAGTTGAAAATGCAGAAAAAAGAAGAATATACCTATACTTGTATGTACCATATTTGCGTGAAAGCTTATAAAATCACTTAAAAGAAAAACTGTTGCGATAACATATTGCTCACTTATATACACTTACTCTTACCACTTGCCACGCGTATCAATTTTCGCTATCATTTTCGTGTACGCGTGTTTCCATATCAATATCCATTTCCTTATTCATAGCAATTTCCTTAATTCGTTTTATTGGGAAATCATGTACATTGATTTGAATTGATTTCCAATTTTGCTTTTGTCTGAGTTTACAATCGAATAATACTTTTTTTCACACACTCTTTTTTTGGCGATAATATTATTTTTAAGGTGTTGATATTAAAGTTTCGAACTTAAAAACCTTGCAGAAGAGTACCTAAAAATGCTTCTTCTATAATATAGGTTAAAAACTTTTCTTTTTTTTATTTATTAAATAAATGTAGGCGTCATGGTTGCCTTCGATCGTCATACTTTATTCCTCTTCGCACTATGTTTAATGTTCCTTTAAGCCAATTCAGCTATTTTTGCACAGCTGTATGCTTTGATATTGCGAAAAATCTGACAGTCTTTGCATACCTCCTGGCGACTTAGTTATTTTTGCTTGTCTCAAGGCTGAAATTTCAACGAGTATGAGCCTCCAAAATAATACTTGAATTTATTTAGTCATATTGTACAAGCAGAGTACCCGAAGTCTTGACATGTCAATATAAATATATGCATATATAGCTGCTATTTACATGCCACCTATTGGGCACCCCCGGGCGTATACGTGACATATAATGCACTGGGCAACAAGTTGCTACAAGAGCAATTTATTATACTCTCGCAACATGTTGCTACAGCGTATAGTAGTTTTGTTCATCTAACGATTGTTTGTATCATCTTAAACTAATCGAGATAGATATAGGATTATATACTATCGCTACTTCTTCATACACTGTGAAAGTGAGTAATAACCACACCCTATCCCCGTATGAGGGTTATGTTGAAAATTAAAGTGCAATAACTCACTGAATAAAAAAGCTACAAACATTAAGATGATAATGAAGGGCTTTGTAGGAGCAGCTGTAAAATTTAGCTTTAGCTGAAATTCTAAACCTCAGGAACCGGGCACCAAATATGTGGACCCAAGTAAATATGACTGCTTTATTTTACCAAATATATTGGTCAATCTGTGAGGTGTACTATTGAAATTCGGTGAGAACATTTTTGTGCTGACAGTATGCCCTTGAGCAAACAATGGGTAAAATCTGGTCAATACTTCCTTTAGTCCCCGTATGCCTGGTAAAAATACATTCGTACTTCCAGTTGCCTTTATATCACATCTATCGATCAATGTGCAAGAAATCTTAATGAAATTCAGAAAGTATCTCTTTCTAATCTTGTGTATCGGTGTATTAGCGTACCTTTTTGCCAGTGATTGTAAATAATGAATGTAATGCTTTTTACATTTAATTCAAATATAAACGAAAATTCGATATATCACTTTACTTTTCGATAGTATAAAATGTTTCGGTAACATCCGAATTTAGCCTTCCTTACTTCTTTTTTTTTGTTTATTGAATTCTGATGCGAAAGCAAATACGCAATAAGACAACTTATGAGTGAAATGCAGGTAATATGTATTACTTTCTTCCCAAATATATAATTCGCATACAAAATTCATGCCATTAGTATTCGATGTATTGGTTTAGTGAATATTTTTGCTGAATTTAGTTACATAAATAATATACTAGAGTCTAAAAG
The DNA here is from genome assembly GCF_042242935.1 of Bactrocera oleae. Classification (NCBI taxonomy): domain Eukaryota; kingdom Metazoa; phylum Arthropoda; class Insecta; order Diptera; family Tephritidae; genus Bactrocera; species Bactrocera oleae. The sequence goes on along the minus strand of NC_091540.1, from coordinate 14,623,450 downwards.
TATGATAATATCAAGGTTGATGGTACGTCCTATTATGGCAGATTATTGCTGATACTTAAAAAAAGATTATCAACTGAAAATTTATAAAAGAAAAACTTATAATGGTGTTTATTAATTGAGATATAACATGTTTTCGACATTATCGTCCTGTTTACTTCGATACGTCTTTATTTTCCAAAACTAAATTGTTATTTTGTTTCTTGTTATCACATTTTTGAATTTAAAATGAAAATAGAGATTTAAAAATAATTAGATCAAAACTTTCAAGATCACTGATAGTGTCATGAATGTTGTACACAAATATTAGGTAAAGTAAAAAGTTCGTTCGGTTTTTATCTAAGAGATGGCGTTATTGTCCATAGTACTAATGTTACGTGTCGCATCATGTCATACTATACGGCGCTGAAAACGTGTTTATTCGCGCTAAAAGTCGAGAGGCCTGTCGTCGAAAATTGCGATAAAATCATGAAAATAGTGGAAACAGACCGTCACGTGAGCACTTATTTAATTGCTGAGGAACTAAAGATAAGCCAGAAAACAGTTTGGAACCATTTGCATAACCTTGGATTCAAAAAGAAGCTCGATGTTTGGGTGCCACACTAAATAACGCAAAAAAACATGATGGACCGAATTTCCATCTGCAAATCGCTGCAGAATCGCAACAAAATCGACCCGTTTCTGAAGCGGATTGTGACTGGCGATGAAAAATGGGTCACTTACGATAACATCGAGCGTAAACGGTTATGGTCAAAGCTCGGGGAAGCGGCCCAGACGGTGGCCAAGACCGGATTAACGGCCAGGAAGGTTTTGCTGTGTGTTTGGTGGGATGGGCAAGGAATCATCTACTACGAGCTGCTCCCCTATGGCCAAACGCTCAATTCCTCTACTGCCAACAACTGGACCGCTTGAAGGCAGCACTCACCCAGAAGAGGCCATCTTTGATCAACACAGGCCGAATTGTGTTCCATCAGGACAACGCCAGGTCCCACATGTCTTTGGTGACGCGCCAGAAGCTCCAGGAGCTCGGATGGGAGGTTCTAATGCACCCACCTTATATTCCGGACCTGGCACCAAGTGATTATCATCTTTTCCTGTCCATGGCGAACGCGCTTAATGGTGAGAAGTTAGCCTCAAGAGAGGCGTGTAAAATTGGCTCTCCGAGTTTTTTGCCAATAGCGACGCAGTCTTCTACGAGAGGGGTATAATGAAGTTGGCATCTCGTTGACAACAAGTTTATAAACAAAACGGCACATATTTGACTTAAATCGGACAAATGCACACAAAGTTATCATCTTTTGAAAAATCAATACAAAACCGAACGAACTTTTTACTTTACCTAATATATTCAAAATCAATGCACTGTTGACCAGTATTATATTACCATATTTAATTTCCCCATCAACGATTATTCATCAGTCTGCTGTCTAGTAGCATTATTTTGTTTCGTCTATTTTGTTTTCTATTTGTATTCTGCTTCCTTGATTAGCATAAGGAAGTACGGCGATTTCCCAGTAACCATCAATCACGAAATGCTCTATTCAAATAGTAATAACAATTACAATTTTGTCATGCAAGTGACATACATACAACATATATATGATTGTTGTCACAGCATCTCAGTTTAATTGTATATGAGTGGCATATATTTCCTTTGAAATTATTTTTCACCACTACAAGCCTTAATATTGCCGCAAGGCCGTATATTTGCAGACGAAAATTCTAAATATCATTTTGCCTAGCTACTCTAAGTTAATATGGTACCAAATTTGATTTGAATCCATTCACGGTTTCGTCGAACAATGAAATTGCACCTTTTCGCTAGATTTTGTGATATAAAGTTTTGGAAACACCTGAAGGTGTTTAGGCGGCTCTGATCCTGGCAAGTTGCAAGAATATAAAATGTTTGGTTATACTCGAACTTAGTCTTCCTTACTTTTTTTTCTGTTTTGTTTGCTTTTATTGCCATTGATGTTTGAAGATGAATATCTCGTATACGCTTAACTTCATCGAAAATTTAAATATATCATTTTTGTAGAGCAGTAAATTTCCTACAAAACTATGAACTTTGCAATTTAAAATGATTTTTTTTTCAGTGAGTTATAAAATTGAAAAGGAAAAACAAATTTTCCTTAAATTAGTCAAATACCAAATGTTAATTCTGTTGAACGGTTAGGTTTAGGAAAAAATTATATCAGACCTTCTTTGTAGAGCATTCAATTTCATACAAAATCTATGAACCGAAATACTTTTTCAAGTAGTTGGAAGCGAGATATGAATTTTTTTATCTAATAATAAAAAAAAGAAAACTGTAAGCCGGAGGACCTTCCCGTTATAATTAAGTGCGCATATTTGGAGATACTTTCATAGAGGCATATATCAACCAATTTTTCGGAGGCGAAAACCATTCGTTTTTTTTGACCCATCCTAATGTACAATATATACATGTGACCAGAAATTTTCCGGAAATTTTTATTTAAACTGCCCGCGCAGAATGTATTTCAGTACTTTTTTTTCTTAAGTTGGTAGCACTGTCCTTTATTACTTAGCAAAAAATGAGCGCGATCTGTCAACCAATTTGTTTGAAGCAGCTGTTGAAATCAATCGACCTCAGTAGTGTATAGCGATTTTTACAATAGAAACAAATGTTGAACAAAGTATTTGCATTCAATTTTGTGTTTCAAATTAAATTTCATGTGCCGAATCGTTGCGAATGTTACAAAACGCCTATGGTGAATTTATTCCTTCGAAAACTCAAGTCCACAACTGATACAAAGCGCGTTCAATTTTTCAAATCACAAATATTATATATAAGTACATATATAAAATAAAAAAAATTGTAAAAATAAAAAAAAAGAAATTTTAACAACCGAGTATATTAAATTCCACTAAACTATGAACTTCATGCAAAGCTATTTAAAGGTCAGCAATATTATCTAGATCATCGCAATATTTCTTCCAAAAACTATTATATAACTCAACAAAATTTTTCATACGTTTTATACTTATTTTGATGTTTTTGTATATACCAAGTAGTGCCACATTAAATAGAGTAGTCACATGGGGCAGGAGAAAAAGAAAGCTGACGCCAGCTTAGCATAGTATGATGCAAACTAGTTGTATCATTTACACAGTTGTTATGTAACAGCACACGTTTACCCAGCTATTCATGACGCAACTCTGCATTGCCTCATTAACACCAACATTATAGGCTTATGAGCGGAGAAAGCCAAATAGAGTAAGCAAAAACTAACAAAAATGATGAGAATAAAAAAGTTCATACTCATTATTGTCGCCACTTGTTGAGCACAGCTGCTTTTATGCGCGTATAATATATATGGAGAACTATATGCTAAATATAAGAATTTTATATGATATTAAGCATTTATATATGTATATATTATTGCTCGTTTATACTTGTGCTAACGATATCTGCCAAATAAATAGGAGCATATACATATATACGAGTAAGTTTTCCATGATAATATGTATATGAAGTGGCGTCAGACGCATATCCACATGGCCACAGCAGGATGTGTCTCTAATATAAACATAAATATACACATATCTAAACACATGTATGTACATATATAATCCTCGTAGAAAAACTGGGAATTCTCGGATTATGTAACACCTACCGTTGTTCATCGACTTAAAGTGGTTTACATATGTAATACAAATAAAATGATTTTTGATTTCGAGAAAACAAATATAAAATAGAAAATATTTTTTTCCTATGTATGTGAAAAGCATTTTTTCGTTCCTTTTTTTCTTTTTAAGTGGCAACTTTCCTCCAATTTTTTTTTTTACTAAAAACAAGAAAAAACATTTACTTTGGTTGTACCGAAGCTATAATACCCTTCACAAGTATAAAATATTACTTACAAGGGCTTGATTTTGATCGCTGAGTTTGTATGGCATATACGCTATAGTGACTATTTGAGTTTCTCTGGATATTGCACCGTTCCTTAAACAACGACTTGTGCCAAATTTCTTGAAGATATCTCGTGAAAATTTTTCCATTTAAGCACTTTATAGAGATGGACAGACGGATGGACATATGGACATGGCTAAATTGCCTCAGCCCATCATGCTGATCATTTATATATATATTTTATAGGATTTCCGACGTTTGCTTCTAGGTGTTACAAAAATCGTGGCAATTTAAGGGGTTAGGGGTAGTCAGAATTTTCAAAAAATCAATATTGTTTTTTTTTGCATTTTCGTCAAGTGTAATATCTTGAAAATATTCTTTAAAAATTTGAAGTTGATCCGATAATTACTTTATGCCTCTGACTACCCCTAACCGCTTAACATAACACTTTCAGGGTATAATACCCAAGTAAAACGCTTTATTGTATTTGGTGTACATAATGAAATATTTTTTACTATTTGGCTTTAGTTTTTGTTGTTGCAATAAAAGGTAACTCCGTTTTAAATCATCTTTAACAAAGAAAACATTCTTAAACAATTTTTTGCGTTCCGTACATATTTTAATATTTTTATTGACCTTATTGCAATAAATGGCAACCCTGTTTGACATTGTTGTTTTACCTAACAAGTACATTACAGAAATAATGCTTAAAAACTATAACTTGTAACATTTTCCTTATTGCGATGGTTGGCAACTCTAATTCAAAATATCTTTGGTGGTGTATTTCCGCGTACTATTTCGAACAGATGCTTAAGCGCCTTGTGCTTTCCGCACATTCTTTAATTTTTATACTCTCACAGCATGTTGTTAAGGATTAAAATAGTTTTGTTTTCCTAACAGTTGTTTTTTGTATCACCTAAAACTTGTCGAAATAGATATAGGGTCATATATATATATATATATATAATGTATGTACAAGTATATATAAATGATCAGAATGACGAGACGAATTAAATTCCGGTTGGATGTCTGACCGTCCATCTGTCCGTGCAAGCGATAACTTGAGTAAAAATGTAAATAAACTTTTCCAAGACCCTTTTATGGTACACAAATACACCTTTGGAGGGTATTATTATCTTTGCTTTATACTAGATATTATGTATATATGCAGACTGTCATACATATATACGTACAGTCAGAGTCACATTTGAGATTTGTTTTGCAATGAAATCTGAGCAAATCTGTTTTAGGCATTTCTTAGGTTTTACACTTGCTGTTTTACACTTGCTGTGCACGTGTCGAGCTCACCGCTGTATACATGTGCTAGTCTACGGAAACCAATAATTATTTGCCTTGGTAATAAATATATTCGACTGACATTTAAAAGCGTAAGAGTCTTAGTATTCATGCAGTTAAGGCCTATCATTTATAAATTCTTCCAGTTTTGGTTGTATATGCTTTTTATAGACTGCTGAAATAATAACGGAATTTAAGCACGAAAGAATTTGACACAACACACACACATATATATATGCAAACATGCGATGTTAGCTGTAAAACCAAGACAATGTAAAACCTTTTCGTGCGCTTTGAATGCGAACACAAGCGATACACTCGATACGCGTTGCACGAATTCGCCGTTACGGCATGTTATTGTCAGGCTCAGCTTAAAATCCCTGCAGATAACAAGCAGGAAGCCCTTGAAAAGTTGCTTTATTTGATGGCAGCAATAAAGCATACATTTAGGCGCCGCAAGCACATGTGCTAATATCACGCGCGCGCAATTTACATAACCAACAACAACAACAACAACAACAACATAAACATATATACATATATCTTAATTTACCGTTGTCTCAGCTCATAACCCCACCGTTTGGCATGCTCATTTCGCAATTCCTTCGATCCACCTGTTCGTTTACGATTTTGTAGCATTTATGTTAAGTCTTACTACTGTTGTTTTTATTTTTGTTGTATGTGGTACAAATTATTTTGCGTGTGAAATTTTTACTATCCTAATACGCTGGGATTTATGAAACGTGACTGGAAATTATAATCAAGCAAATCGGTGAAGACAAATCGCAACTGTTTTATTTATGTTCAAATGGTGTCATAAATCTTTTCGCTCCCGGCTTCGCGTGCGTACGTGTGCATGTTGGTGTATATGTTGGTGTATATGCTTTAGTTATATATCATATAATTTAATGCTGCTCAAAGTCGCACCTTTGTTTGAGAATTTCAGCAGACACATTCCTCCTAGTCGCAACTAGAGTGAGTTCTATGGATAGAGTTGGGAGGAAATCTTAATAATAATTTGACTCAAATGACTTAAATACTATTTTGATAAATTTATTGCTTTGTTGGAAAATTTCGTGAAAGAAATTTGAATTTCGGATGATTAATTGTTGGAATCTTTCATCACATTTGTTAAATGATTACTGCTAATAATCTACAGAGAATTGGTAAGATGATGATGCTGTAGCTCTCCGATCGACTTACAAATTTATATTAGAGGCTAATCCCGTTAAAAATTTATTTTATATTTATTGGATATAGTATTGGCTGTCAAGCGGTAATCAGTGTAAAATATTCTTGGAATTATAAAACAAGCTTTTAAATCGCTTAGGAACACACACGCGCAGACAATTCAACACTATCATTATTTCTCTTGTCAAGATCATTATTTCTCAAGCAAGATTTAAGTCATCTAACTATAACATACAACTACTACTTACGGAATTTGTGTATACATTTTTTTTAAGAAGTAAGTATTGCATCCATTGGAAAGAAATACAACTTGACAAGATACACTGTTATTAGAAAGAGTTTATTTCTAAATTTATTTCAGATTTCTTACATATTGATCGATGGATGCGGTATATAGTCAACCGGAAGTTCTAATATATATGTGTACTCGATTTTAGCCATTTTTGGCAAAAGTTCACGTTTTCATCACAAAAATATTCGCACCGAATATCAATTCTAGAACTCATAGATTGAACGATATGGTCTAACTTTGCCTCCCTGGTTGTGAAATTTAATTATTGCGGCTCAATTAATCAGGAGAGTTATCGCACTTTAAGTAATTTTCAAGATAACCGTTATACTTGTATGTAGAGTGGGCGTATTTATTATCTGCTATTACCCATTTTCACAGTGCCGCCAAAACCCCGTTGGAATTCCCTTTGTACGGAAATGACGAACTGCAAATCATGGTACCGCTGCACTATCCAAACCCTCTTTCGGTATCTCAAGCATTAATTTCTAAAAAACTTAAATAATAACCTGCCAAATAACAAAAAAATTAAGTCGATTTCTCACACAGAAAGAAAGTTTTTTATTTGTTTGTGTAGCACGATTCGCGATCCCTGTATATGCATTATTAAATAAAAACAAGAAAAAACTTTAACTACGGTTGCACCGGCGCCATAATACCCTTCACAAATACAAAGTTTGCTTACAAGCACTTGGTTCCGATCGTACAGTTTGTATGGCGGCTATATGCTATAGTGATCCGATCTAAACAATTTCTTCAAATAGTACATTGCTTTTGGAAATAACTCATGCCAAATTTCTTGAAGATCAAATAAAAAAGAAGTCATCAGAAGTCAAATATAAAAGCTTCCCATACAAACACTTGATTCCAATTGTTCAGTTTGTATGGTCGTTGCGACAAATCAACAGCTTTTTAGTGAGAAAAGAACAGGTGCAAAGTTTCAGATCAATAGCTTAAAAACTGAGATACTAGTTCGTATATATACAGACAGAGAGATGTGCAGGACAGACAGACAGGCGGACATGGCTAAATCAGCTCAGCTCATCATGCTGATCATATACTAGTATGTATATATTTTATAGGGTCTCCGACGTTTGCTTTTGGGTGTTACAAACTTCGTGGCAAACTAAATATACCCTGTTCAGATTATAATAACTGCATTCAAAATTATATTATGATGACATTTTTATAGCGACCTGCACTTGCTACAGAACGTATGACAGGACTAATAATCTAATTACACTCTCTTCATTCTCTTTTGAGTCACACATGCAGTTTACTTTGGAAAGCCATAAAAGTATATCGCTTTTTGCGGTGCAGTGTATTTATATGAACAAATTTATATTGTGTATGTAAATTCAGAGCCCAAGCTAGTCTGACTAGACTACTTATTGTACTATACCGTTATCTCTTTTGCAAATTGAGTGCTCTCGCATAAGCATATAAACCTCATATACACAGGTATATAGGTACATATGTGAGTTATGAAACAAATTGGAAAAGTTTGAAAATATTTCTTATTTTATATAAATGCAAATAAGGCAATCACACTGCTGGGATATTGGCTGGGAAAGGCAAGCAAAAGCGCGTTTGTCATTAAATAAGTTGAAGAGCAATAAAATGCGATTGTAATTCTACCATATATGTTAACTGGGATTTTTCTTTGCCAAGAAATCTATTTGCATAAATGCTGATGCTTGCAACAGAAGTGTATGTGTGTTTGTGTGTGTGTAAATACATGTGAAGTGTGCGTAATAAAAGTGCAGTGCAATATAGGTGATGCAATAGCCAAGAAGCTAAAGGACAAATATTATTATATAATTTAACTGTGTGCATTTCTAGCTTTGTGTATATAGGGTGTGTGAAGGTGAAGGTGAAGGCGAACCTGGTTAAGATGGCGAAAGAGGTTGTTGCTTATGCAAAACTATGGCACAGTATACAAAACTAATATCCAAATACTCACACACCGACAAGCTGGCACCTTAAGTGCTTGAGAAATGATGATCATTTCGTGAGTTATTTTGAGAATCAGATTTGGTTTTAGTTACATTGGAGAATGCTATCTGATTCAAAATTATCTTCCTTAATGAAATAAGTTTTTCGAGGCGAATATTAAAGTATATAAAAATAATTCTGAGAAACTCATTTTAAATTCAAAAATAATGACATAAGAACTCTAGTAGCGGTGCTAACAGATCACTGCCTAATTGGTAGGCATGCCAGGAGATTAGAAGCACAATAAAATGACTATTTTAGAAGCTGTAAAGAGGTAGAAGAAGAGTGAACTATACAACATCTTTTATGCGAGTGCAAGTTTTTGTATACAAAAAGAATCGCAACTATCGGTCAGGGGTATCTCGACGATGTTTCGGAGATTACACAGACACAAATTTTTTGTATTAATGTATTTCATCAGAAACATAGGGTGGTTCAGAGAGGACATAATAGACTGCGGGAATTTTTATCCTGGTGTTTTCACAATGGGCCTCCTAAAGATCTAGGTGTGTCGTCAGACATCCAGTCTACCTATCCTTGAGAGCTATTTGCACGTGTTAGAAATATTTTTAAGGTACATTTGGAAATATTTCAAAAAGTAAAGGACCCTACAGGTAAAAACGTGACACATATGACAACATACTTGATATGACTCGATTTCTAATCGTGATTGAAACCAAGAAAATTTAGTATTCAGAAGTTATTGTGATATGTTATGGCAACTTCGTATCTAGACGCACTAAAGTAGTTACTGCATCCCGCTCCTCTCTTATGCGTTAAGTACATGCATAAAAGAGTAGCAGAAAATTTCAAAACATTACTTACATAAATTTGAACTAAATGAATTTTTTGCTCTTCAAAGTACACCCTGGAGACTGATGCGCTCTTATCCAATCTTTTAAATATTAATTATACTCAGAGTTCAGTATGTACATCCGAGCAATCACGGCTTTTTTCGATTTTTATACGCTCGCATCATATTGCTACAGAGTATAATAGCTTTGTTCACCTAACGGTTTATTGGATCACCTAAAACTGATCGATATAGATAAGCAGTTATATGTAAATATAACTGAACAGGATGATGAGATGATTTTAAATCCGGATGATTGTCCGTCCATATGTGCTGTATGTAACTGTAGCTTGAATAATAATTGAGATATCTTGATGCAACGTGGTAAACATGTTTCCTGACACCAGCTCCACACTAAGATAAAATACTGCTATTTAGTATAACGAATTGCATTAGGGAGGGGCTTTTGAACCATAATGAAAACATAGGCGTGGCCCCGACCTCTATCCTAAGCCACTAATACAAAATCAACCAAATTTGCTCAAAACAAATATTTCTATTATCCCCTCTGACAGCATGAAAATGAATGAAACGATGAATCTACATCTAAATGCGCTACAGACATTAAATTTTACATGTGAGATGGTACGAGAGAGCTTTATAGGAGCTGGTGTTAAAATTAAACGATAGCCGTGGCACCGCCCACATACACGACCAATTTCAACCTGGTAATATTAATTCAATAATCAATTTAATAGGTAAAATTACCTTGACATTCATATGTCTCAGTGTGAAAATAGGCGAAATACACTGTTCCACCTCCCAGGTACCAAATATGTGAACCCCAGTTTCTATTGCGAAGTTTTAACAGAGAATATAGGTCGATCGGTGAGATATATTATCGAAGTTCCGAAAAAATCTTTTCCTGATAATAGTTTGGTATAGTATCAAAAATGTGCTGAATCTGATCAATACTTCCCTTAGCCCCCACATACAAATTAAAACGCTTTCGAACTTCCAGTTTACTTCATACCGCATATACCGGCAAATATGTGAGTTATCTAAACGGAATTGAGAGAGCGCTTTTTTCTAATAACGGTGTATCTTTGTGTCTAAACTTGAATAGGGTAAAAACTTGCCCTGGCCCCTTATAACTAATATCAAGATTTAAAACATCCCGTTGACTTTACTCCTTATATATGCTGATGGTATGCGAGGTTTTTTAATGATAAGTAAGAATATATCTTTTTTAATTTTAATAAAAATTAACTCATAATATAATATTGGATATACGAATTATCCAAACTCCCATATAATAAATATATTGATTTTCGTTATTCTAACAAACCTTATGCACCTAAAACTACTTGTATATTGCCGGCTTTGATCCTTGCACGTTACCAGAGTATGAAGTATGCGGTAACAACCGAACTTATCCCTTCCTTGCTTGTTTCAATTTAATTTTGAATCCGTGATGTTTGGTATTCAAAATTTTATTTTCTTTAATTAGTAACAAAAATTTAAAATTAAAATGTTAGAACACGAAGTACGAAAAACTAAAAAATAAAAATTAAAAAAAACATTAATTTTTTTTAATCCTACCGGATTGAAGTAAAAAACTTAAGAACTATTTTATATTATTTTATCATTTTTTGCTTTTTAATTCGATATTTGAGGTAAAAAATTTAAGAATTATTTTATAATAACATATAACATAAAAAAATTTATTTAAATGTTAATTAAATTATTTTTTTCATGCATCATTTGCAACCTTGCTTGATGGTAATATTGGATAAATTAATGGATTTTTGAGCTTTACGTCCATAAGAGCCGTTTTTGGACATACACAGACTATGTACTTCGTTGTTTCTGTTACTAAGTGACATTAAGCTACTTTTGGTAACGGTACCAGAAAATTACCTTGAACTTCAAACAGCGACTAATATAGTCAATAAAAAGTAGCAGATGTTTGACTGTCTGCCATTCAAAGTAACTTAATAAGTTTGTATAAGCAAACAATTTCATTTAAGGCCTCCATATAATATAGAAGTCATTTAGAGTAAAATTAGATTTGCCAACAAATGTTTATACAATTCATTTCATTAGGTGACACAGAACATGGGATTTCCACAATTTCCATATTCGAACTTAATATTACGAGCAGCAACATATTCAAATAAAGACCATTTTTTCGTGCAAAATAATGAAGAATTAAACCAACAAGAGATTTGCACGTGACATATTAACATGACAAATGCCAAAAACAGGCTAAACAAAGCGACACATTGCCAATAAACATGCATGTGAATAAATTATAAATGACAGAGGAAAATGTGAATGATGTCACTTATACAGCACGTAGGCCCGCAACGTCTATTGCACGCGTGCTGTTTGTTTTTGGCGTTGTTAAATGTCAGCAGCAGCCAAACAAATAAAATGAAGAAGTCAAATTTCGAGTCTGACAGGCATATGTGTGTGTGTGTGTTCAAATATGCAGCTGAAGAGTAGAAGCCTGTCGAGTTGTCTTCAGTTCGTAAACTGAGTGTTCACGCAATTGTAGACATGCCGTATTTATTTAGTTGTTTGGTTTTGCTGTTGTTTACTCTATTGTATTTTGCATTATTTTATTTAAATGTATTTTTTGTATTCTTTTGTTGTTTATTTATAAATAAACTGATAAAGTTATTGCATTTGAGTTGCTTTTATGCCGCTCACAGTCACGTGCCATTCACGCAATAAATAGATTTCTGTCATAAAAGTGGAATAGTATGTTGGTTGCAGTTGACTGCGTGGGTGTTTGCGGGTTTGTTAGTGAAAGAATAGAAATGTTTTGAATTGAAAAATTTAGTATATGAACATATCTCTGTTAAAAGTCATAATATTTGATAGAAAAATAATTAAAATTATTTTCACAAAAAAAAAATATATATATATATACATAAATTTCACTTGATACGATATACCTATATTTGTGAAAATAATTTCAGTTATTTTTTCATGACTTTGAAAAAAAAAATGAGAGTGATAAGATACATTTATGATCTTTTTAAATATAATACAAATTACAATTTATTTTTATTTTAAAAAAGCACAAAAAATCTGTCCAAGTATATAACAATTGCTATATACAAATACGAGTACATCCATGTTAAGACAATATGTTTCCACTAGGCACTATGCAAGATATATGAGTACGTCACGAAAATCTAGTACTAATTATTTTTAGACCTAATTTTGAATGCACATATTTTATGTCTAGTATTAATTGTTATTGTAATCTTTTATATCCTGAGGGTATTTTAAGTTTGCCACGAAGTTTCTAACACCCAAAAGAAAACGACGAAGACCTATAAAATATATGTATATAAGATCAGTGTGATGAGCTGGGTCGATTTAGCCATAACCGTCTTTCTATATATAATATATGCGAACTAGGCCCTCAGTTCTTGAGATATTGATCAGAAATTTTGTACACGTTATTTTCTCTGCCAGAAGCTGCTCATTTGTCGGAGTCGCTGATATCGGAGCAATATAGCATATATCTGCCATATGAACTGAACGATCGTAATCAAACGTTTGTATGAATAAATTTTTCATTTGACGAGGTATCTTCGTGAAATTTGGCATGCAGTACTTTCCAAGGCAACCGAATTCTCCGAAGAAATTGTTAAAATCGACTCACTATAGCATAAGCTGCCATACAAACTGACCGATCAAAATCTAGTTCTTGTAAGAAAAACTTGAAAGTGTGAGGACTATTCTAGCTTCGGTGCAACCGAAGTTAACGTTTTTTCTTGTTTTTGCATAAACTTAGTAGCAAATATTTGATATGAGAGAAAGCAACTTATAAAAAACGTTTCACTGCGAAATATGTAGAATAAAATCCATTCGTATGAAATTACTAATAAAAAGAACTATGTTTTCTTATGCTAAGCGCATACTAAAACAATGAACAATGCGTGTTTGTAGGTGAAATAAATTTATATCGTCAAATGCAGGTTAAAATTGGCAGTAATAGTGTACTAGATACATGATATGTACGTTTTTTTCAGCTTCCTCGAGTTTTCTCTTCCAAAGATAATATCGAAGTAAATATAAATGAATATGTTTGCTAAAACACATTGGAGGAAGGAAAGGAAGAAATTTGAATGCCAGCAGCCACTAAATATAAGGTCTAGTATACCGAAATCTATTATTTTTCCAATATATAAAACCATAAGTAGTTTAAGTTTTAGTAATCTGTATCGCAGAACGTATAACTGTAATGGGTAATGCTAAAAGTTTTTAGAAAGATAAGATTTCGCACTAAAAAAAAAATTCACAGACGGTTTTGTGATTGCTTGGCTTAGTGTTATTTGAGCAGGTGTCAAAGATGGTCAAAAGTAATGAGAAGGCACGCCATATTTTAAAGTTTTTCTTCGATAAATTCGAATATGGAGACCAATTGGCTGCAAATGTGTATAGTGTTTAAGGATTTAATACTGTAACCGCCAAAGCAGGATTGACGATAAAGAGGATTTTTTTATGTGTTTGGTAAAATTGGCAGAAAATTATAAACATATAATTCAAACCTGTACTGTCAACAGTTGGACCGTCGAAGGGACCCAATTGCCCAGCAGCGACCAGGCCTGACAAAAAAGAAAGGAATTAAGTTCCATTAGAACGACGCCAGTGCTCGCAAAACGATATTGATTCACCAGAAGCTTCAGGAGCTTGGTTGTTAGGTTCTTATGTACCATCTACTAGTCCGGACCTTGCACCATTCGGGTGGTTACTACCTGTTTTGGTATATGGAGCATGATTTTGCTGGTGAAAATTTTGACTCAAGAGCAGCTATTGAAAATCGACTGTGCCAGTTTTTTTGTCAATTAGGACGAGGCTTTCTATGAGAGTGAATTTGGATGGAAATTATCTTTAAGATGGCAACCAGATATCGAAAAAAACGATGCATATTTGCCCTATTATGAATTATTCATACTATGCTAAATAAAAGCTTCAATTTAATGCAGCAATAAAGGCTACAATTACTGTTTACTAGACTTTAACATATGTATCTGAATCGCTCAACTATTTCTAAAGTTGATTGCCCTCTGCTCTAATTTTCCTACTGCGCTAAGTACTTTCAAAAAGTTTGTAAAAAATTTAGCTAATTAATAATTTTAATATAAATCAACTGCCGTAAATTTTACAACAACATCTCAGATACATAACTAAATAACGGTGTAGAGTGCACTAAGTGTCGAAACTTTCACTTTACGCCGATTTTCAGCAGCTGCGCCATGAATATTAGATTCTGCACGAATAAAATGAATTTTTAACACATTATAGCAACAACGATAACATATAAGAGCACAGAAAATATACAGATTCCCTGACAAACGAAAATGAAACTTCGATGCAATTAAAATTTTATATGTTGCCAAAGCAGAAGCTACTCTAAAAGGTGGAAAACGTTAACGATAAAGTGAAAACCTAAAATATGATGCAGCCAACACAAAGTATAAATCAAAATTCCAGCAAATACAACCAACCCGACAACACTTGAACATATATATCTATAATATACTCGTATATATTTCTGTTACTATATATCTAGGTATGTAACCAAAATTTTGTGCATCCGGTGTGTTCAGCGGAAATGCTTGGTGCGGCAAAATGTGGCATAAATGTCGGCAAAGTGAATTGCAGAGCAACATAGTGGATTAGCAGCAGTCTCGGTCTCGGTTAGTTGGAAGAGGTAGCCCATAGCAATGGCACACAATTGAAAATTTGAATTGTTGCCTGTACAGTTATGCTGCCATGACGCGGGCTGACCTTGCGTTGGATGAGGCATAATTGTTTTGTGAATGCTCAGTAATCAGAGTTGCCACAAGTCAGCATAAAAGTCAACCTTTTCAGCGGTATTGAGCGTTGTGTGTGCGCTTGGCCTCTAATTGCATGGGATTTAGGTTGTCCTGCATTGAGTGTCTTTAATTAATAACAGAAAATTAAAGGAAGTGTGCTAACAACAACTTGGTTGTACCTTAAACTAATCAGAGTTAATTTTAGACCAACAGCCGAAAAACACAAAGCTTCCTTAGTGGGATTAATGCCACGTTCCAATGGCGTAATTAGGCGTGGCAATTAAGTTCTTAATTTCCCTAAAAATCTTTTGATTTCACTTGTAGAAATATTTTGCAATGGAGTTTTCACTGCAATCTGGCATTGTGCAAATAAAAAAGAGAATAATCGAAGAACTATTTAAACCTAAGGAGAGAGAAAGGATTACAACAAAGCAATACTTATGATAAACATTTTTTAGATAGTGATCATAGAGAACACTACCTAACTATGACTTTTGAAGGAATCAGACACCAGTCATATGACTTTTTTGATTTTTTGTACCAAATATAGCTGTCATGCTGTGAGGTTTAGTATTGAAACAGGTGAAAATATTTTTGTGCATGCCCTTGTGCCAAAAATGGTTAAAATCGAGTCAATACATCCGTCAGTCACCATATACCTAATATACGGATTTTCAAATATCGGCTTGACTTCATATTTTATATACCATACTGTTCAATCTGTGAGGTATCTTAATGAAATTCAGAGATCATCTCTTTCTGGTAATGATATGTCGTTATACCAAAACTGGTCAAAATCAGGTCAAAGTATTCCCTTATATAAAAAATTTGATAAGAATTATGTATATAAGAATTTCAAACTTCCAGTTGGTTTTATACCATTAATATCGGTCAATATTTAGGATATATTAGAAAAATTAATATGCATGTTATAGTTGAATGATGAAAATGTGTGTTATCGATCCACGAATTACACAAGTTTCCATATGCTACATATAATAATTTTCATTAGTCCAGAATGACTTATAATATACATAAGTTAATAAGATAGTTTCGGTATGCTGTCAGTTCTTTTGATGACATTTCAATTTCTCATTAAATAAATAATGTTGTCGTTTCTCTCATGGAACGTAAGTATTTTACAGAATTGCATAGGTGTTTTTGCGTGAGTTCATTACTCATTAAATACTAATTTAGCAATTAGTTAATTGCTACATTGCTTGGTAAATTGAGAACATCTAGTGGTTATAGTTCGAATATTCTCTTGATTGTTCAATAAGGTTGTAGTTTGGAAATAGCACTTTGCAGAAGGTTTGAAGTTTAACTGACTCCATAGGCTAGATAATTTTGAATAAATTAGAATAGATAAAACCTCAAAATTCAGGCGACTAAGTTGGAATGGTTAAACAATAGCGTATTTTTAATGATTGTGTAGGGTGGACTATAAAATGAAAATAAATTAGTAAGTTCGGTACATTGTATTGAATGGATTTTCTAGAAGCCGCTTAAATTATCCAATTAGCAAATTGTTTTCAATAACAATTAAAAGTGAAAACTATAAATTGACTCGATTAAATCAAAAAAATTAAGTTAATAAATTATTAAAATATAACTGGTAGTATATATAACTGGTAAAATGGGGGTATATCAACAACTAAATTATTTTATCACTAGATAACAAGTCAAGAAAGTACAAAAAACTACAACATATTTGCTTTTTAAAAAAAAAGTAATAAAATCGATGAAATTTGTTGCGATAAGATGTATCAAAAAATTCGGTCTAGCAAAAAGAAATCGATTATATTTGCTATAAATTGAATGTTTTATTTAGCATAGTTAAATTTAAACGATGTAGGTCAGATATGCACCATTTTGTACGTTGTCTGTTGCCAACTTTAAAGTAATTTCATAATGCAATTTCTTACAAAAACTATTGTTTAAAAATTCGATTATCCATATCTATTTAAATTTATTTCCATATTTCTCTTCACTAACCTTACGTGGAATTAGCAGAAAGGTAATTTGGAACCTAATCTCTAAAATCTTTAACAAATTTTGTGCCAAAACCCAAAACCAATATTGTTGCTGACAAACAACGCATCAGAATCCACGCAGTTTGATTTCAAGCGGAAGTTTCTAACAAGATAAAAATTTTAATTTTTGTATGGTGTTTGAAAAATGATGGTGTTTCTCAATGATTTTATTTACGTGCTATATATTTTACACCAAAAGTAGGATTAGATATCAAAACGTATTATTTTTAGAAAAATACATGATGACAACATATGTTGGTTTGGTTCCTACATTTGCCTCAAGAAAATTGCGCAGACGGTATTGTCTTAGTTGGTGGTTTGTTTGATTAAATGAGAAAGTCAAAAGTATAAATAGCAGCAAGTGACCGTATTTATACCCTCACTAAGCTCATTGTGTTTCCAAGAAAGTCCCATTAAATTTCAAAGTTTTTTTTCAGTTCAAACTGCTCAAAGATAACTCTTAGAAGACATCTCATCTCAATTTCTTGAAAACTGGGTATGCGTAAAACATACAGTAGTATTCCGAAATAACAAATATTCATTTTTACGAAAACCGCTTATAACGAACAATCACATTTTTTACATTGAGTACCATTAATAACGACCAACGGTGATTTGTCTCGGTTTAACGAACAACATGAAGAAAGCATATGTAGAAAGAGTTGAATATAAGAAAACAGTAGTGAAAACAGAAAACAAAAATGAAAAGACGTGAAAAAATTCAAAAGAAACCATTACTATATTAATGTTTCTTTACGTTTTGTATTTCTTTACTTTTTAACTAAGTGTAAATGCAGCGTAATTCTGTTGAAAGGATGATATACCTAAGGCAAGATGAGTATACTTTGGCAATGAGGAATGGAAAAAATTGTTGAATTCAGGTTTTTCAAATTTAAATAACGTTAAATTATATGCTCAGACCTTTTCACATAAATATGTTTATTTAACATTTGCGGCTTCAATTCACAGTCAGGGCTGAACAAAATTTTATCCAGGACTCATAAGGTTGATAATAAAGTGGAAAGAAATGACGAAATTAAAAACCTATACCCAAAAATTAAACATGAAAGTACAGAAAAATTTCATACCTGTTTAAGCACATTACTTCCTCTAAAGTAACATGCATAACCGCTTTTTGACAAATTATTCAATAAACAATATATTAAAATACAAATTTCGGATTATTTACTCATTTTTTTTAAAAACACATACCTTGTTAAGTGAGTACTCGAATGAACGAAAAATTCGATATAGCGAATTGGGCTGACAACTAATGTGTTCTTTATTTCAAAATACTGCTGTACCTTGCATAATGCCGAATCCAAATCACGATGTTGCTGAAGTTCAATGCCTTTGATTAACCTACAAAATTATTCAATTTAATTTTTGATAAAAAAAATAGCTTTTTGGTGTGTTCACCATACTCACAACCCCAAATTAATTTTGTACAAAATACTAACATCCCTTATTTAAAGCAGCCGTTACAGCAGCTGAATGGCACTGGACCGCTGAAGTGGACTTCAAACAGAAGTATCCTGCTTTACAATATCAAGGGAGAAGTATCGAGATGACAGCCGATTATAGTTGCGCAATCTCCAAAACTTTATACAATTTATTATATGCATGTATGTACTTATGTATGGTTGTATACAATTATACTTGCATGCTTATTAACTTAAACGTAAAGTTTTAACTCAATATCTCTCCCTAATATAATTGCAATTTAAGTGCATCGCGTTGCAGCGCTTAGTTGCTGGGCAGTGGATGGAATTAATGGGCAATGTAATTACGCATGGCCACCAACACATGCTAATTATTTGGAAAATGTATTGTATAATATATATCTACTAAATATATATATATATACATACATGTATATACCCTTAACAGCTTAACATATATTTAGTTTGCCAAGCAGTATGTAGCATATACATACATATATAAATGATCAGTGTGACGATATGAGTCTTTCCGTCTGTCTTTAATTATCCGAACTAGTTCCTCCGTTTATAAGATATCGATCCGAGCTTTTGCGTAGGTCTTTTTCCTACCAAAAAGCTGCTCATTGTGGAAAACTCTGGTAATGAAAACTTTGAGGATATAGCTGCCATAGAAATCGATCGATGTAAATCAAGTCTTTGTATGGCAACGTTTTTTATTTTTATTGACTAAAGTAATGGTGTAATCTTCGTGGAAACTATTCAGATCAGATCACTATAGCAAATAGCCGCTATACAAACTGAGCGAGCGGAATCAAAAACTTGAATGAAGAGCTTTTAGATTTCACGAGGTATCATCAAAAATTTTGGCATGGCGTATTGTCTATATTAAGGGCATTATAGCTTTGGTGATGCATTTACCGTTTACCGTTTGCATTTGTTATGCAACATAATTAGCAGCGTGCGCGTGCAACAAAAACGTTTACATATGTATATACACACATACATACATATATATATTATATTTGTATATAAATACACATTTATTTATATTACCACATTTTCCGCGCAAAATTTATAGTTAAACTTTTTTATTGTACTTGCGGATTAGTATTAACAGCCATAGCCGCAACAAAAGCAACAAACGACACGCACTTGTTCCATGCCACAAATGTTGGTAAGTCGGTCACAATTAAGCAAATAGGTAATTATGTCATCAATTGCGGAAATTTATATGCTTTTATGTAAATTATAGTTGATTTATTTTCACAAAGTAACTCAGCATAATGTCCGCATGTGTGCATGTGCCAGTAGTTGTGTGTGAGTGCTGTTGCCGTGTCAACTCTCAGTTGGGCTCTCCAAATTGGTTATTTGGTTGTTGAGGCGTAAATTGCATAATATTTGATTAGTTTTCGTTTATAATGAATATAAATCACTTGCTAATAATTAAATATTGGCTAAGTAAACTAATTAAGGCAATTAGGCAAGCCAGGCATGCTGAAGCAGCAAGCAAGCAGAGTAAGTGGAAAATTATATGATATTTTATATATATGCATAAGCATAACTTATTTTCTGCACGTTCTTGCAGCTATAAGTACACTGAGACATTCTCAGCTGCCCAATAGATATAAAAAATAACGTTCTTATTGAGTATTTGCTTCATATTATAATTTTTTTTCCAAATTAAGGGACACACCTATTGTGAAAATTCGAAAAATCAATTTTTTTGTTTTCGTATATATCGATAGTCTGTCTATAACTTTATAATTAAAATACTAAAATTTTAAATTAATATTTCTGAAATTTTTTTCAGTTACAGCCTACTAAAGTGTAGTCACTCAGTTCAATCAACTCTATCAATTTACTTTTAAACCCGCTTTTCTCAAAACTACATCTTTCAAATTTGCTGCAATTGTAACGCAAAGACCTTTGCTTTGACTTCTTTTTGCTTATTTTGTATATTTCTGCGTAGAATGCATTTTCAATTCTTCGCTTGTATGGAAAATGTAATTTTGCGCTCTAAAAATAAAAGTGTGAAAATAATATTTTTTATTTTATTTTTTTCAACAACGTTAAAGGCCGCACTTACTGCAGCAGTTTAGAATCTTGTTTTTATTGTATTAATTTGAACAAATGCAAATCACTCACTTATAATAATTAAGCTTTTTTTTGTTGAAATTCTTTAAATTCTAATCTCCGCAAATTATTAAAACATTTCGTGCAGTATTTTTTTTTTAATTACCAAATCGTCTTTTTTTTAGGAAAATCGCTCTAAGTGTGCCCCTTACACGGCCCCTTACACGTAGCATTTTGTTTTGGATAAATTTAACGGAAAGGTGGCAACCCTCCCTTAAATATTCATATGAAATCATTACTAAATTTATATGCTGCCATATGGTAAACTTGTATCTAAATATATTAGCAGCTTATTTAAAAAAAAAAAAAAAAATCAAACAATTGGCAGCCCTTTTCAAATATATTTTTTAATGTGAAACTTCTATAATTTTATACACATACTGTAATAATGCATTTATTTAAAAAACTTTATCAAATAAAATTTTAACAGATAGCAAACGAGTCTCAAAAAAGCTTTAGATTTGATAAAAATTTTATTTAAATTACAATTTATTTATTTTTATTTATATAATAATTTAACTTAAAATCAAAAAAAGTTAAGCATGTGGTAACCCATTTCAAAAATATCCTTTATTGTAAAAGTTTTTAAACTATATATTGATGCGCATATTACAAAAATTCATTTATTTTCAAAACTTTTTTAAATAAAATTTTAACAGGTGGCAACCATCGTCAAAAGATATTTCGCGCTTATCAAACCGCTTTTAAATAACCTAATAATCGATAAATGTTTAAAAATATGTCACAAACTCATTAACTGCCCGGGGGTAGACGTGACGAACCACATGGCGTATGCGTAACATTAAAACTAAATATGATGGTAGACGCGCCGTTCTCTTTAGCTCTCAAATTCTTATGAATTTTATAATTACTATGCCAAAATAAATACTTAAATATCAAAATGTGTGAGTTATAAAAAAAAGTTTTTTTCTTTTTTCCATACAAACCGAACGATCGGAATAAAATGTTTGTATAAAGAGATTTTTCATTAGACGAGTTATTTTAAAGAAGTTTAGTACGGATTATTATCCAAGACATCGCTACTATTTCTGTACATATTGCTCAGATCGCACCACCATAGCTTAAAGCTGCCATCCAAAGTGAGCGCTCAACATCAGTAAAAATATCTTTTTTACTTTTTTTCACAGCATAATTTTTGGAGTTTGTGTAAATTCTTGTGGTACATTCAGAAATTTGTACTTACATAACCTCAAATTCCAAACCACAACTCGTATTTAAGTAATCCACATTTATAACTGTACATACATTGAAATGCTTGCCACATTTGGTATTCAATTTAAATTTCAACAAGCTTTCCTTAACCTAAGTCAACTAAATCAACTGACTACGGACGGAGTGTCCGAGCATTCAGTAAAAAGTGTTGAGTGAAGCCTTTCATTTTGCGCTCAATTCAAATATAATTGCAACTGTAACACGTAAACACAAAAACAAATACAAACACATAGAAACGCACATAATTGCCACAATGCTCTTATTTCATAGCGTGAATGGATTGCCACACACATTTTACAGCCATGCATTCAGTTTGAATACAGTGCTGTTAGACACACCTACACATATGGGTCAGCATATAGACAGAAATGCCTTCTAGTTTGCATTTACTATGGTTTGCTTGAGTGTGTCCTTAGAGAATCTGCACATTTGGTTGCCTTCGGTGGTAGCTTAGAGTATACAAATATTTACATGCTCGCTTATTTGTAGTAAGCTTGTGTGTATGTATGAATAAGTATTGTATGTATATATGTGTATATACAAGTGTTCATTCTTCATTGATATGAAAGCCTCTGAACATTTGAGTTTCATATATGTTTTCAGTTCGCCGCTAAATCGCCTATAAATGTGCACATGGCTAGCAAAGCGCCTAAGTGTATGCCGCCATTTATCTATATGTTTGTATTTGTTGTTGTAGATATGTATGTAAATTGGTGCTAAGCCAACCACAGTTGAGTTATTAACTTGTTTTTGCAGTTGCATGCAGAAAGTGCCTACGAATGAGAGGAAGTATGTGTGCAAAATTTAGAGATATTTTTAGTATACCAATTTTGCTCTTTGTTATACTTTAGGGTGGTAGCAATTTGTATGGAAGAAGGAAAAACATGGAAAATGTTAACTTCGATTGCGCTGCAGCTATCATACCCTCGACAAATACAAAAGATTACTTACAAGAACTTTGATCGGTCACTTTGTGTGACAGCTATTTGCTATAGTTACTTTCTTCGGAAACTGCATCATTGCCTTGGACAATAACCCAGCTTGATTTGGTGCAGAAATCTCGTTAAATGAAAAAGTTTTCCTTACAAGTACTTCATTCGCATCGTTCAGTTTATATGTCAGCTATACGCCATATTGTTCCGATATCGGCGGTTCCGACAAATGAGCAGCTTTTTGGTGATAAAAGAACGTGCATAAAATTTCAGATCGATTTCTCAAAAAATGAGCGATTATTATAGTGGTTCGTGTATATACAGACAAACGGACATGACGTAATCGGCCAGCTCATCATGCTGATCATTTATATATATTTATATAAACTAGCCTCTCAAATAAAAAGTAATATTTCTAGCAAATAATGAATGTTCGCAGAATTAAGATTTCAAATGGTATAAGAAAGTACTAAAAATACTCTCTTAATGGACTTAAAATTTTTTTGATGCGATGGAACTCTTTAACATGCATTCTTGAACCAATTTTTCAGTATAGAAAATTGTATATAACTTGAGTTTTAAAGCGAAATCTAAATGTCAGAAAATTTAAAGACTTGGACTCCACAATTATCAGTCTCGTCCTTTACTATTTACCTCAATATCCACTCACCATCTCACAACAGAAAACACATTTTTTGTTTAAGAGTGAATATTAAAGAGTGTATGAAGAAGTGTCAGCATGTGGTACCGAAGAATTATTATTACTTATTGAACTCATCTCAGTTTATAATAAATGGTTTGTACAATAAGCCATTACATAAACCTGCCGATAGAAAACGCAAGAATTATATTGTTGCGTATCTTTAACAAACAATCCCAAAATCTTTTCCTTGATACATTTTGATCCGCTCTGTTAACGTTTCGATACTATTGAGACCGCCTTATGTCTTCTCTGAAAAGCGCAAAAATATAAGTTAAGACACCGAATAAAAGTGTGACAACAGCGTTATATAATATAATATATACATTTAAAATATGTAGAAGACACATACCTATTTCAGATATAATGCCAATCTTATGACAAACTGCATAAATAATTTTACTATACAAATGAGATAAAAAGATCCATGCTCTCACTGAGCTATCGCACTACAAACAAAATATCTCTATGCTTATTGAATCCAATCGGCAGTTCGCTGAGCATATGTTTTGCGGTGTCAAAGTGATTTAAGGCGCTCGAAAATTTTGTTAAACTTTTAAGCCCATATAGTAATCTTACTCTAACATACTCCTTTCATTATTCTGAACAGCAAGCTAGTAATTGTCTGTGAGTTTAATTCCGAATTTGGATATGCTTTTCGAAAAAAAAATGTATAAATATTATTATTGCACATTTAACAAACCTCCCTAATGTGCATAGCCTTAAAACAATTACAATTTTCTAATTCACAGATGTTATACCAGTTTCGAACAACAGCATGTTTGCTGCTGCAATCCAAAGCAAATCTTTTCATTTAAAATTCCGGTTTTTGAGATTTGCTTTGTAATATTCCTTCTTGTTACCATATGCGCTACATTTGTAGCAACAAGAACCGAATAAAGTTTCTCCGTAGATTATTTTCTAGAAACTACTATTAGTAGATACAGAAATATTTGAACGAATTTGGTTATTTAACAAAAGTGTAACAACACAGTTCTCGAAATTTATGTGAAATGCAATTATATTTTGTGCCATCATGACAGATCGGCTTGTGAGTAAAAATTCATAGAATTCATTGAATTCATTTTTGACATAAGGGTATATTAATGTCGAAAAAATATCCCCGAATTTTAATAATATATCTGACATATTGACCGTTATTTTTGGCAAAAAGTCAGCCATATACACTGGGATCCACATATTCGGTATGAGGTGGCTTGAACAGTTACATTCCAATTTTGACAATTTTTAGACTCAAGATGCAGTAATTGTGCAACGTTTTATATGAATATATTCATTGGAGATTGATTTGTGTACTGCAAAGTGAAATAATCATATGGAATTTAACATTGCACTCTATGGGGAGTAGACGTGGTTTACGTCCGATA
The DNA here is from genome assembly GCF_042242935.1 of Bactrocera oleae. Taxonomy (NCBI): domain Eukaryota; kingdom Metazoa; phylum Arthropoda; class Insecta; order Diptera; family Tephritidae; genus Bactrocera; species Bactrocera oleae. Next base: position 14,598,311 of record NC_091540.1, on the reverse strand, counting down.
GCGCCAATTTTCACAATGTAACATAAGACTATCAGTATACTGTTATTTATCGATTTTCGTTGAAAGTGATCGAGTATGTATTGAGATATGTGATTTCACTTAAAAGTGATCAGTGCCACGTCCAACGTCCAATTTTGACCCCGGCTAATATAACGCCCTCTTTTATCATCCTGGTTGTAAAATTTAATGTCTCTGGCGTATTTAGTTATTGATTTATCGCGCTTTAAGTTGCTTGTAACAAAACCGTTATATGGGAAGAGGGCAGTTTTATAATGGGATTTCATTAATATTCAAGTAGTTGGTAGGGGTTCCTAAAGCATTTGTTTTAACCAAATTTTGTTGCTTTAGTGGTTTAGGAGATATGTACATTAAACTCATTAGAGTGCGGGGCCACGCCGAATTTCGCGCAATTTTTAACCAACAGGTGCTCCTTGCTACTACAATTCCCTGTACCAAATTACAGTTTTATATCTGGATATAGTGCTTAGCTATGGCATTTAATAGGTTTTCGGTTAATAGTGTTTTGTGGGCGTGGCAATCAGATTATGCCCAATTTTAACAAGATATCTCAATTTTTAATGAAGTTACAGCTTGCACAGATGGGCAGACATCCGGATTTCAACTCATCACTTCATCCTGATCAGTTGTACAAATATATAATCCTATATCTAACTCAATTATTTTTAGGTGATTTAAACAACCGTTAGGTAAAAAAACTATTATATTCTGTAGCTGCATGTCGCAAGAGTATAATGATGGTTCGGTTTGAGCGACGCATGACGCGCTGTGTCCAATATTCGGTTGATAGAATCGCGCAGCAGAATAGGTAATTCCAGCAATCATGGATCCGTTTCGCACCAGGTTTATTCTAGTGGATAACTCATATGCGCAGAGGCGTCGTATAGTGCGCACCGATGACGCTCTTACTGTTGTGGAGCAGAGTATCGAAGATGACTCGAATGAGTCCATTTGTGATCGCGCGGAACAGTTGGAGCTGTGTCCATCCACGTTACAGAAGGAGCTTGGTGTGCTTACAAAATTCTACTCTGGCAAGAATTGAAGCCGAACTATCAGCAAGCACGTCGCACGTTTGGCCACCAATCCCGATTTAACAAAAACAAATTCTTTAGCGATAAAGCTCACTTTTGATTGATTGGATATGTTAAAAAGCAAAATTGTCACATTTGGAGTGATTATAATCCACAAGCTGTTGTTGAGATGTCGTTTTTTAATTACTAAGAAAAGGATCTATCCAAACTTCAGAAAAATGTCTAACAGATTAACCAACATTTTGGGCAAAAAATCTGCCAGAGGAACCAGAATCCTTATATTCGGTATCTGGGAGTTTAAAAAGCTCTGGTCTGATTTCAATAACTTTTATTATTAGCTCGCCATAGCATTAAAAAATACAATATTTTAGTATACCAAGCTATATATTTATTAAGCTAAGCTGATCCTGTCGTGATTCTATATTTGTTGAACTATTTCTGCAACCGTTAATAGCGCGTTAAATAGTGTTAGACAACTTGAATTGCATACACAAACACCATTCAAATAAACAGCAACTTTAATAATTTATACCAGTGTAAACATCCGTTATATGCACTCACTGTGGTGTTTATTTGTTGACATAGAGAACGCGTTATTGCTGCGGAACAAAGCGTGCATAGATAGGTAACTAGATATGCGAATAACGGAAAAAAATAAACATATAAATAATTAAAACGAAATATTGTACAAATTCAACAAGTAAGGAAAGGCAAATGTCGGGTGCAACTGAACATTTCATACACTTGCGACTTGCAAGAATCAAAGCTCCTAAAATTTCTTCAGGTGATTTCAAACTTTATATTAGTACTTGTAAGTGAAGAGTAAGGAAAGGCATTATTTTTATTCATATTCTTGAAACTTGGCAGGATCAAAGCCAAGGAAATAGTTTCAGGTGCATGAGGTTTGTTAGAATAACGAAAATCAATATACAATATATATACTTGTATGTAGTATATGGTAGGCAGAAAAACGCTAACTTGATCAAAAGTTATCCGTGTTTTTCTTTTGCCGCGCAGCAATAAATATCTTAACGTCTTAGCATTCGTAAATGGGCGTAATCCGCCGGCTACGCCCACAAAACGCCCATAACCGAAAACCTATAAAATTCCATACCTAAGCACTAAATTAAGATATAAAACTTTAAGATATAATAGTCCCATTACCTACGACGAACTCGTCCCCACTTTTTTACCAAGAAGCTCGTGTATTAGGTTTAATTACGATATCTCCAGTTTTACACTAGTTACAGCTAACACTGACGGTCGGACGACAAACAGTCGCCCGGATTTCAACTCGTCTCTTCATCTTGATCGTATATCTGAACCTGTATATAAACCTACATCTATCTCTATTAGTTTTGAGTACGATAAGTAACCGTTAAGTGAAGAAAATTATTATACTATACTGTTGCTACATGTTGCGAGAGTATAAAAATATCAAAAATCAGCTGAAAATATTTTTTAATTTATTCACACATAAACATATACATATGTACATATTTATTTACCTGCACATAGATTTTCATAATGAAAGCAATGCAGTTTTTGATATTTCGAACTCCGTTATTTGTGGAAATAGCATTGAAATGTTATCTACGGAAGAGTTAACACGAAATTCACGAATTCAATACTTTTCACATAAATTGTTTCGAGAAACACTAATGGGTTCTTTCATGATGATAATATGATATGAGATATGACATTTTGAGTAAAGCAAGCTTGTGTATTTCAATAAAACTCTGACTGACAAAAATATGAAAAATTTTACAAGGTGAAGAATCAAAAAGGGAATTACAAAATTGTCTCGAATTTCATCTGCATTCGACGAATTGTCCTATATCTGGCACCGAGCGATTATTTCCTGTATTCAGGAGAATTTTTCATTGAAAATTAATTTAGTGCAAATGCAGAGAAGACTGAGACCTGTTTTAAAACATGAGACCAATCGTGCTATGAAAAATTTACGATTAACAATAAAAAATTTAATTTTGAATATTTTATTTATTTAGATTCAATTTTCACGTGCAAGAGAATACTCAGCAGCAAAATGGACCGCGGAGTAAAGACGTTGGTATACTCCAATGATCTTGACATCTCTCTTTCAATCCGCTTACCACACTCGGCTAACATCTTCTAGGAAGTACTACGCTAAGAGAAGGCCTGTGAAGCTCTACAAGTACTGAACAAATACGGGAGCATACAGAGAGCTAGCATATACACAGATAGCCAGGCGGCATTGCTAGCCTTGCCGTCGCCAAAAAGAAACTCCTGCGTGGTCAACAAATGTACGAAGGCTTTAAGCTCACTGGCAGGTCAACTCCACTTGTTCATTATTTGGGTTCCCGGTCACAGGAATATTTTCGGCAATGAAACAGCAGACGAGTTGGCTCAGTCAGGAGTCTCTCTAGACGAGTCTGAGCCGGAGACAATATCGTGCCCGCTGGGGCGATCAAGGGGGCGCTAAATACGCAATGATGAACAAATAGCTCAGAACAGATGGAAATCTACAACTAAATGCAAGATAGCGAAACAGATATGGCTAAAATATGACGAGACAAGACAAGAAATTATTAAATATGTCCAGGAAAAGTGTATATGTTATAGACTTACAGCCACTATAACGGAGCATTGGCCATTTGGAGAACACGCGTTAAAACTGGGAATGCCCCATAACAATATTTTCCACAGCTGCAAACTGGAAGGCAGTAAGGAAACGGTTCTACACTTTCCCCGATAAAGAACTTTCAGCGAATTTTGATTTTTTTCGGTTAATTCTTGGAACGCCATTCGCTAGATTGTTTGACAGCTTATGACGTCATACTTATTCATAAACCGACGTTTCGTGGCAGTATTGATGCGCTGGATGAATGTTGGGCTATGTTGTCAAGCATCTCCTTTGCGACCTCTACTAGACGTCGTTTTAGCAAAAACAAATTCAAGTGTTTTAGTAAGAATCTAGTATTGACGCGCTTTATACCCAAAAGTTTAGTCGATAGGTGTTAAGTAGATCTATAAGAGATGTTGAGATTCTCTGTTATCTGATGCCAACAGGCTGACTTTCGAATGCTGTTTCTTTAACTTTTTCGATGTTATCAACAGAGGTAGATGACCTTTACTGCAGGATTAGTGCTACTCAAATATGCAGGTACTTGTGTTCGTGACAACGTAGATTCCCCTAAACACTTCTGCAACATGTTCAACGATTTTGTGGATGTGATTCCATTGAAAGCATAAAGTTTCAAGCAAACTCGTTCTTACATTTTTTTTTCGATGATAAAAATTGCGAGACAAACTTTTCGCAAACATACACCAATTGACATATGGAGATCAAACTTTACACAAATAATAAAATAATTGTACCAATCTACGACTTTCTTTTCAACAATTTAGTTTGCGAGCGTAGTTTAATTTGATCGATGGTATTGTATAAACGTTGTTTTATTTCAATGTGCTGAAATTTTAACTGTGGACGACTCCTAGAATGAATTATATACCTTTAATTCATCAAAATTTGGGTAATGACGAATCAAACGAGAATGAATCTTATAGAACGGTATAATCAAATAGAAATAAAAATATGGAGATCAAACTTTACACAAATAATAAAATAATTGTACCAATCTACGACTTTCTTTTCAACAATTTAATTTGCGAGCGTAGTTTAATTTGATCGATGGTATTGTATAAACGTTGTTTGATTTGCTGAAATTGCTGAAATTTTAACTGTGGACGACTCCTAGAATGTATTATATATCATCAAAATTTGGGTAATGACGAATCAAACGAGAATGAATGTTATAGAACGGTATAATCAAATAGAAATAAAAGTGCAGCGTATTGATGCTGTCTGCATTCAACTACTTAAAATTTCGATAGTGGGCATCGAAAGAGAACTGGTATAAATCTTTTAGATCGGTATAGCCAAGAAGATATAGAATCACAGCGTATTGATGCTAATATATTAAAATTTGGATAGTGGCGAATCGAACAAGAAGTAGTATTAAACTTTTAGGTCGATACCGCGTATTGATGATGGCTGTCTTCAGTTGATTAAAATTTAGTCAGTGGTGAATCGAACGAGAATTGGTATAAACCTTATAGATCGGTATAATAAAATATTGCCAAAATATCTAGCGGTTTACTATATATATAATACATAATATACCCATATATTCTCCTCTATTGAAATCAACTTAAAAATATATGTAAATGTTATGAGGAAAGAGTACAGCTAACATTAGCGATAATCACAACAACTTAACTGTAGCTGACAACAATATCATAATCACTACTTTTATAATTATAAAACAGCAAGGTATACCTTAAACCATTAATAAAATGTTATGTATACGTAAATAAAAGCCCGCTTTGTCTGAAAAGCCAGCAACAATATCAATAATTATCCCACTGCAACTTCTTTTTTATTCACTTAGGACTCACGTCCATCATGCAAGTCATCACAATCTGTTGGATATCTCATTTAACATTTGCTATTGTCAATTATCCTTCCTTGAATGTTGAATATTGTCACATAAGCGAGTCATTGTTGTTGTTTATCATTATCAACCGTCGATGAGAATGAAGTATCAACACAAACAAATCGGGTGTGAAATTCCACAAGCACACTCATTTATGCATGAGCCCCAACCGGTGGAGAGCCGAAGGCTGTTGGCTACTATTCTAAAGGTCTAGTACTTGTTGTGACGTTATTCACAAAGTGAGCTGGCCGACGCTGCATTTCCAATGCAATAAAATCACAACGGTTGTTGATTTTGCCAACAGTGAGTAATACCTGTCGGTAATGCATAATGCACGTAACGTTGCAGGCAGTAATCGGAAGGGCACTTATTGCAAATAAGTGTTTGTGTCTGTAGATGAATACCAATTGATGAAGTATTGTAATAGGAAAATCATATCTGAGGACGAATGAGTTTAGTAGACGATTCGTAGAGCTTAACATTAAGCTTAACCAAACAACAATAGTTTGGTATGCAGGTTTACATTCTTTGCGCGGTTGTCTTCTTTAGTGCACTCATTTCTCTTTCAGTCTTATTGACGTAAAATCTAAAATCAACTACAGCAGCACACAGCAACTATATTCAAGAAGGAAAAGTACTGTGTTTTAATCTTATCTGAAACGAAGCGTATTTTGAATAATACAAATTGTTGCCTAAAATATTTCTTTATGCTGCAGCAACCGGTTGTGTTTAACATGTAAATTATTTCAGTCTGTTTGTATTGGTATACTCAAACCAGTTCCTCAATTGCTCTTTTATACTTGTATATGTACATACTACTTGTATGTTCTTATTGCGCTAATTCAATTCACGATTGCTTCTATTAATGCATTAGTTGTGTCACTACCTTGGTTTTACTGGTTTGGATATTTTATGTTTTGGAGAATATTAAGATATGTATGATTTATTAATTTTCTAAATGAAATCCTTAATTTTTGTGTGAGTCCATGTTAAGTCCAAAGGTTGGGTTAGGATTAGTGCCGTCTTGAATCAACGACGTTGAGTTGATACGTTATACTTGGATATCACCAGCTGCTGTAATAGTTTGGGAGTAGTTTCTTGTAAAGGCGTTATACCTCTACACTTTTGTAAAACTTAAAAGTTTCTAAAATAACTTTGGTTCCAGAAGTCTCGTCAGTAAGAGTTTCTATGCGTGCTGCATATTTATCAATGTTCGAATCGCTTTAAGGCGTGTGTCCATTTTGAATATAATTACGTATAGCGCTCATTTGATATTTTAGTTATTAAACTTAATTAACTTTATTAAAAACTGTGCTCCAGTTTAATTTTTATAGCGGCCTGAACTTGTAACAGAATTTATGGCAGTACTAAGTAGTTGTACCATAAGGCCACTTACAGACCTAATGTCTGGGTTTAGTGGATATACCATATATCAAAATTTTTGTTTATCATACCAGTTCAGATTTGTTTAAGCAAGAACGAATGAATTCTGAAATGAAAAAAAAAATATATTTTACTCAGGATCTGGGTATATTGTTTAACAGATTACTCTAAACACACATGCAAGCAACGGCAGATATTTCTTCGAAAAATTTTAAAATAAAATGCTCTGTTAATTTTATTTAATGTCTTTTTAATGCCACCATTTATAGAACTTGACGATATTTGGTTTCTAATTAAAAACTCTAAAACGTAGACTCGGCTTGAATGAAACCCCAAAGAGTATGTATCACCAATTTGCCAAATCAAAATTTTGTCTAGTTCTTCGATCATTACCTGTTTTCAGCTATTGTAATAATAATTTTTTCTATATTTTTGGATTTGAGTCGCAGGACCTCTAAGTGATCAGCTACTGGTTTATTAACACAAATTAAGTTCTGTAAATTTATATTATTTTTATTTAATTATTAGTTAATATGCCTCTTCAAAATAAAAAAAAAATAGATCACAAAAAAAGATTTTTTTTTTACTTGCAAGTGGATATAACCCCTTAAAATGCCGGCCGGAATAATTTATTATTTTAGAACAACTAAACTATTGATATGGAAAAGCTAAATTCGAAAAAAAGAGATCTTGGATTTTTTCATACAAAATATATTCGAAAAAGAAAAAAAGAAAACACTGTCTCTCAACTAACAATAGTTTACAGTCATTTTGCGACTGTGTTGTTGGAGGCTGTTTCTTGCTAAGTTTGGGTTGCTAAAACCTAACACGTTGGATTTTTTGAGTTGTAGCCAAAGGTTGTAGGGGTCAACCATCACCATTTAGTAAAATAACCAAAATAGCTCTACATGATGAAAAATTTGTTAACTCAAATTCGCAATCAGGACACCTCAAATACCCCTACAGACCTCTTAGCACATCAGTCGCAAATTTTCCCTTCAGATTTGTTGAGTAGAGTAATGAATTACATGGCAACAGCAAAGGAAGCCCTTTGTGATTTTCAGCTGAAATAAATTGTAGAATTGTGATTTTTAACTCACAACAATGCCTCCATTGCAATAACACCAATTATTTTCCAATAAAAGTGTAAAGAATGCTTCACTGAACAAGCAACATGGGAAATTTAAACATCAACGCTAAGCAAGAGGGAAATCAAAAGTAGAAAGAATGAATTGAAATAAAGCGAAAAGCGCTAAAAAGCAAACTGAAAGCTGCAGGCAGACGCAAGTGGGAGCATGAAAAACCAAATGCAAAGCAAAGCAATATTATTCCGTTCGCATAAAGTGTATTCAAAGCAGGCAGTCATTTGCCATATGCAAATGTGGCAAGTAAGTGAAAGCGACAAAAAGCAGGAACTGCAAAAAACCAAGTAGTTTTGCAACATAAATTCGCACTATAAAATATGCGTGGCGGTGACACACAACGAACACACACATGCGAGCACGCACAAGTTATGGCTACAAATGCCAACAACTATAAGTGCAACAATCAAACGTCGCCAGTGTGAGTACGTAGTGGCGAGAAAATGCAAACCGATGCAAACATATATGTACGAGTATGTATGCAGCAATGCTAAAGTAAATTTGTAGACACTTCTCGAAAACGGCAACGCACAGTGGATCCATTGCAGTCATTAAACGACTGATTCAAGCTGTGTTAGTTTACTGGAATAAGAGCCTTGGGTGGAGAAAACCTGTGTCAAATCTACTAACGGAGAATCGGCTGTCATCGGCTTCCTTAGGCATACCGTTAGATAACTACGTTGAAACTTAGCTCCTCTTTTCACCAAACTGGGTTTAGATACAAGCTACAAGTAACTTCACAGGAAGGCATTCGTTGCAGTTCAGCTTGATAAGGAAAAGATATTATGTTTATATATAGACCTTACTAGGACGTCACACTGATCATTTCACCTTTGCTTGCAAATCTTTTTTAATCAATATGTATCGGTTATAATATATCGTTCGTAAAAGCTAGTTGCTCAACTCCCAACAATGATCGGTTTAGTGTTTACTGGTCCACCATAAAGTTTTATATAATTGTTGTAAGGAACTCCGGGTCGGACAGCTCTTGCTAAGCTCACGTAAAGTTCAGAGCTCGACTGTAAGTGAGCAGCGGAGAGCTCACGCGTTCCCAATTCAATGTAATCGAGACAGCTCATTTGGTTTTGCAATTTCCAGCGACTATAACCTGATGCTATCGATAGTGAGGTCAGACCTCTTGACTAACTTTGAACGTACAGTGAGCGAGTTTAAAGCTAATTTTGCCGCACTTCTTCAAAGGGACTGCACTACGAAGTAATATATCTACTGCTACCTTAATGGAAAAAATAAACTTGTCGAAGAGCTGCCTACAGAAAACTCCCTCTGAAATCTACGCTCCCAGTTTCAACCCATGCATGAAACAGCTTACTTCGACTCTTATCTAACGGGCTTGACCTACCGACATGTCCCCCGTCGTTATGTGATCATCTGGAGTAAAGATGCAGTCGAGGGAGTTGAGAATTTAAGAATGTCTCAGTATGGACAAGCCTGCAATTATATTTTTATATAAAATATTATAATTCGAAACACAGTTCTCCGCCACAATATATTCCCAGTTTTGATACGCATAACATAACAGCAATGAGCAACCACAATGCTTATAAATCTGCATAACTACTTATTTATTCATTTATTTATGATATCATTTCCATTAGACTGCATGAAGATATAAGCCACACATGTCATAAAACATATTTATTGCCAAGTCGGCATTCCACTGCTTACAACTTCATTTCACCGCTCGCAGTTGGCTATTTTTTATCTCTCACATTATTTACATTTTAAAAAGTGATATGAAAATGTTAGGTTTGTTGATTGCATGCATTTATTTTTTTCCAACTTCTTTGTGATGTTTGGTGGAGAATGTGAGCAGCACATTAATCAAGAGCGGCTTCTACCTTTATTTTAGAAGATTTCATCAGTATTACTTACACTCACTGTGTGTCGCAGTATATTTTTCTATTTTTTTTATTGTAATAAGATTCTGCTACACTTTCACAGATTTATTAAGAACATGGTTAACATATAATGACCTTGTAATGAAAAATAGTGCAAACGAACTGTTATTTAGTAAACTACTGAAAAATGAATGGTTCAAATAGTGACCAGAATTTTTCAAAACATCTCACCTATTAAAGTAGACACTTTGATAGATAATAGAAAACAAATAAATAAAACAAGGAAGATTATGCATAAATGTGCAATATAACGGGTGGAGCCTAGACGGCAAAACACATACTCGTAGATGTCTACGTGCCTGATTGGTCCACAATAATGCTCGAAGTAGAGAAACCCGATCGAATATTATAATATAAATCAATACACTCACGCGCTGAATGGTGTGTGACTTGGAAAAAATGTTTTTTTTTTCAAAAAATTTCCATCAAAAATTCGGCAATTGCTATAACAGTTCTTCGACATAAAATTACTGGTTCAAAATTTGCCTTCTCATGTGAGAGAGATTTTTACAGTGACCCTCTCTGTAGCTATTCAAAAAATAAATAACCTATAGCTGGTCGTATACAAAAAGGGTTATATTCTTGTATGGATCAAAAATGATGATGTTGACTCTGAAAAGATTAAATGACTGTGGCTTTCTCTAAATTATTTAGGACACAATGAATTTTGCTGGGCTTAGTTTTAAGTCGTCTAACTTATTATGCTATTAATGTTAAGAAAATGTTTTCAGAAGCACTTCGCTTCCCTCCGATGGGGAATATGCAAACTAATGATCAATTATATCCAGAACATGGAGCTGTTAGCCAGATATTCCATGCAAAGTTGAGAAGAAATTGTCAGGGTTTATTTAGTTTCTTCTAATTTATCCTCACTGGACAATCAACTAAGTGATTACGTGTGTATTATCTGAGGGTTCGGTAATTTACACTGAGGACTTAACGTATCGTATCAATTATGCATTTAAATCTGCCTTACAAGCTCATTCTTGTCAATGCAGCATCAAGGACTGGACAATGAGCTCATCAATTGAATAGAAATCGCCAAACAAAATAATCCTAAATAATTGGGTAAAGCCCAACTTTATGGCTTGTACACCCATAAGAATAACAATTACTGATAAAATTCCTGAGTATATTCGAAAATACTTCGTAAGATTTATATTTCTTTCCTTTTATATACATATTTTATCCTTTTTTAACACTGAACAGGTTTGTAATACTCAAACAAACTTTGTCTCAAACTTAGTAGGAAACGTCGGAGATATTACAAAATATCTAAATATATGCTATAAATGATCACCATGACCAGCTTATTCGATTTAGCCTTGTTCGCCTGTCTGTCTGTCCGTCTGTCTCTATATATACAATAGCGATCTAAAATTTTGCACACGTTACTTTTTCTCCAAGAAGCTACTCATTTGTCGGAACCGCCGATATCGTCCCACTATAGCATATAGCTGCCATTCAAAGTGAACGATCAAAATCGGTTTCTTGCATGGAACACAACGGTATAATTTCTGAAGATTGAAGCATATACAAAGTTGCCGTACAAACTAATTGATCAAAACCAAGTCACATAGATTGCGGTGGATACAAAGGCAATATAAAGGTTTTATCACTTTGAGACACGTTCAATTGATTGTGAGCTCACAGGCGTATAATTTTTCACAAAGCTTCCGCATTGCCTCAAGCATGTCCCTTCTTTGCGGCGACAGCTACCTTGATCTGAACTTAGTTTTACAGTCATTCCAAGTAATTTTCTGAACGTTTGCATATTTTTGTCGGCAATAGACTTTTTTCGACGTTCATTGAGTCGGTTGGATAATTCGTTCATAAGGCAACACAATAGTGTTCCAGTGTGTGAAGTAAGCGACTTAGGCGCGAAGTGTTACGCAAATGGTTTCAATAATCGAAATTTACTCTACTGAAATTTCCAAGCAACCCAACAGTTAGATTTCTGCGTTCCTACGTATATCCTGACCAGCAGCACTTTATTCAGCTGCGTTTGCCAAGTGCTCATCGAAGCCAAAAGCTTTAAAAGTACTGTTATTGTGTTTCAATTTTCCCGCACTATATTTAAATGCCTGCAAAAACTCGGCCTAAAAATTTCACAGTCGTGTATGAAAAAATTTTATTTGCATATTTCATATTTATATTATACACGCATCCAATGCCAACTCTGTGCAAGCATTCGCATAAGTATTTTTGTATAATAACCTTTAAAGCACTCTCATCCGCTCAAAAGCTGCAATCAACCATTTAATTAATGCATTTTTTCGCATAAAAGCCTATTAATTACAGAATAATGTCTCGCCATTGTGTATGTTTGTACAATATATACTTGTAATTACAATATTTATTGGCAATTTCGTTGTCAACACCAGAGAAGTGCTTACACATTTGTCGCTTTTTTATTTGCACAAAAAGTAGTAAATTATGTTCAACTACTTGTGGCAAGCAACTATGTAGAATTGTATACATATACCTATATACATTAGGGTATCCGTTATGTCCAAGTAAATTTTTTTTTTGCAAACGTCCCCTGAAGTCTCAGTGCTTGCCCTAAAATCAAGGTATCAATGTTAACAAGCTCTTTGTTTTCAATTTGAACCTAAAATATATTTCTTTTCTTTATACAAAATTTTCTTCAAAAAAGGTTTTATTGGATACATACAATGATAAATTCCGTGTTGCTCATGCGACATGCTGTACTGTATGAATACAGTAGAGGTGATGCATAATTTTAATTAGTTATACGCAAATTTTAAGAAATGCTTTTATGAAAAAAGTTATCCATACATGTTTTGTAGAGCGGAAAACTTTGAATTCGATTATCATTATTTTAAAGTTGTAGATTTATTTGATTTGGAGTTAACAAAATATAATGACAAAAGATTAAAAAATCGCATATAAAAAGGACGGGAAATTTTAAATGATTTAGGCACGGTTTACATTGAAAATAAAAGTCTTGTTTATGTTGGACTCTTTTTTTTTGTGACAAAAACTGAAGCTTCGGGGAGTATTTGCAATAATAAAATCAACTTGGCAAATAACAAACACCCTAATATATATAATTATATACTAAATATATACAAGTATACATTATTACAATTGCATTTACAATTATTTGAATTCTGAGTGCCATAAATTTTAATAATACTTGGCATATTTTCATATATTTAAAATGCTCACATATTCCACAGCAGAGGTGGACCCTTTAATGTGTCGCATAACCATAAAAAAAATGTGTGTCAGGGACTAATAAAACACGCAATCGATAGTGGAAAATATATAAGCTTTCTTTATCTGAACTTAGATCTTTGAAAGCAATTTTTTTTTGAAAATTTTGAATTGAAAATGTGGAACAAATTAAGTAAATTTCAGCCAATTAACCTTAATTGCCCTCACTTAACCATACAATAAAACAATTTACTAATTACTTAATTATTACTCTATTTGCCATAAATCTACTAAAACCAGTCAACTAATCCTTAATTGTTCTCAATTAAACATTCAATATAACAATTCCTTAATTACTCAATTAGAATTTTAATGACAATACATTTACCTAAAATCTGGCATGCACCACTGTCAATTATGTTTACTCTGGTCTTTTTAGACCCATTTTCGAAAAATTTAAACTGATTGCGCTAATTTCTAATTTCAACAATTGAATCTCTGATTTTTCTGAAATTATAGTAGCAATTAACTAATTGTTTAATTAGTACTTAGTTGACAGTCAATTTATCTAAAAGCTCAAGGGAATAGTAGGTAGGCACCTAGGCCTTTAGGAGGCCCATTGTGATACCACCGGGGCCAAAGTCCCTTCACTCTATTTGTTCCTCTCTGAACCACGCTGTGCTTCTGATGAACTTCATCAGTATGACAAATTTTATCTGTGCAACTTCCGAGACGTCGTCAAAAGAAACTCTCGACCATTGGTTGCGATTCTTTTCCTTAATGGTTTCCTCCTCTTCTACCTCTTGGCAGCTTCTACAATAGTCGTTATATGGCGTTCATAGTTTACTGACATGTCTGTCTATTGGACAGTGGCCTGTTAGTATGCCTACTATAGTTCTTATACCATTCCATTTGAATTTTAATAGTCGGCATGTTCGACGCTAGTTCATCTGCTACATAGTTCTCTGGGATATCACTATGTTCTGGGACCCATTGCAGGTTTATCGTAAAAAAGAATGTTAGAAACACTAAGAGCTCAAAGCACTCTTTCACTAACGTAGACGAAATCCTAAGGAACTTTATTGATCTCAAAGTCGCCTGTATGTCTGTATATATAAATATATTTCTTGTTGTGAGCACACTCCTTGTCGGTACAAGAAGGCTTTCTTTAATTGCTGTTACCTCCTCTTGGAAGACACTGCCGTGGTCTGGAAGTCGGCAGGCGATTTTGATATCTAGTTTAGCACAAAGACACCACCGCCCACTCGATTATCTAGTTTGAAACCATCCTTATCCCAAACACATGCTTATCCCTGCATCCTTGTCCAACTCGCCCTTTTCCTAATCTTCTCTGGAAGGAAAGCCAATACTGGTGCAAAATAGTAGTAAATTCAACAAAAGATGGGAAATATCTGTATAATAAAATAGATGAAATTTAATTAATTGCAGAAAATCAAAACTCTAAAAATTTAACGCAGAGAATTGCACCGCGAATCAAAAAGGGAAAATAACCCAAATTTTAATATTCAGCTGGGGGTCCTTCCTGTTAATAAAATGCATATTGTTTGATGTTATGTTGTTATAAAGTTTTTAAAAAAGTTTTAAAAATTATTTCGGACAAGTGACCGCCGTGGCTGCATCGAATAAATTCCAGCCGAGAGACCCCATTTTCAATCACTCTTTGCGCAGAATTTTTCTTTCAAGCCGTCAATCGTCTCTGGATTATCTGTTTAGACAACCCACAACCGGCTTCATTTTTCAAGATGCTCTCTGCCTGCGAAAAATTGTGTTTATTGACCAAAATTGAGCTTTTCATCGCTGAACAAAATTATCTTCTGGTCATCTCGTTTGGACTTCAATTTTTCCACGAGTTAGGGCTATTGTAAGCCCACAAACCAATCTATTTTCGCAAAATATTTTATTTCGTGGATAGGCGCAGCTCCAATTGTTCCGCGCGATGAGGAATAAACTCATTCGGGCCTGCTTCGGTACTGTGCTCCCCAACAATAGCATCTTTGATGCGCACTGAACGGCGTCTCTGAGGATGCACTAGAGTAAACGTGATTTGAAACCGATCCATGGTTGCTACACTTACCAACTCTTTGTCGTGCAAACCGAAAAAGTATTGCCTCATTGAAAACTATACCCTTTTCTAACTCTCTGCCTTCAGCCCCTTGATCCTGTTCTTTATTTCCATATAAATAAATTGGTTTGAGGAATTTACTATAATTCATGCCAAAACGAGTTTAAGCAAGTCTTAATATTATTTAAAATGGCTTAGATGCTTTTTAAACTTCCTGTTTCTCTTAACTAGCACGACCTTCAACACTGGACCAGGTCAGGTGACAGCTTCCAGAAGCCACAGAGTAATTCACTGCACTTCAACTCTGCCAAACCACTTAAATTCCGCGCACAACTCACAGTGGGTGTTCTGACTATTTCAGGCGAAGTGAACAGCCAGCATACCAGCAACCAGCAGATGACAGAAGTTACAAAATATTTACAAAGAAATTCAGGCTACCGGTTATATAACAAACAAAAAATAAATACTTTTATCAGACCATAAATGTGGGCGCTGTCTTTATAGTTACGCTGCTGCTCGCTTTATCTATATTTGAACAGAGCTATATCTATATTTATATATTTATATATATATATATATATGGTAAACAAATACTACCTGTAAACGATGCATGTACTCGTGACTCCGTGAAAGCTTGTGTGACTGCAGGTATAGCATTAATCCGCTGGTTCTCGAGGTAATAACGCCCGAGTCGGTATGAGTAGGTCGGCCGGCACTTTTCCGCCTTTTCGCCTGCTTTTCGGCACTTCAGTTGCAATACATTTAAAATGTATGTCAGCAGCGGCATTCGGTGCAGCTTTAATCGCCTGAGTAGCTCAAGAGCATTGTTAAATTTTTCCTCTGTTTTCAGTTTTTTATAGTTTAATGCTTATGTTGCGTGGGCTCATACGTATGCATGCTCCCAAAAACAGCCCATTGACATTGTTGCAAAGTATAACAGCAAATTTAAAGGCATTGTACATATGCAGGCTATATAAAAGCATATATGTATATGTGCCATTATACAAATCCTTACCTACATGGGTAGGATGCGAAGTTCACAGCGTGGTAGTTTAGATATCTTACGCCTCCCAATTCATCTCAAATGGCTAAACCAATACGATTTTTGCGATGAGGTATGTGATAGGGAAACAATCAAATTCTCCATTGTTAAAAAGTTCTTACCACGGACGGCAAGTCTATCTAAAACACACTGAAAGAGCTTAACCTTTTTTGTGGTGGTCTCTATTCGAGTTTACAGCGTTATAAGGTTCGCCCTTATTTTGCACCAGTCTACGAACATGACTAGCTTAAAAGGATTTAGAAAGTTACACAAAATATTCCAAGAATTGGAAACCACATTGATCTATTAAATATTTATATTCTGAAATCCCGCAGCGCCGTATTTTTAAACGCTCCCTTGTATATATTATATTACATCAATATTCACTCATACCTCAACAAATGGATATTAATGCAAACAAAAGCCTCCAAATGTGTGCTCTTTTGTGTCCCTCAGCACTCACGGGTTCACGTTGCAATATGTAAGTGTGTATGTATGAGCCCTGGTCAAGTTTCATGTAACATTTACAGCAGCAGCGCTACAAAATGGTTCTGTAGACAACAAAAAAGAAAGAAACTTGAGAACAAAACCAAATGGAGCGAAAAACTGCACTGCAAGATAAAGCGGGAGAGTAGCAAAAAAGAAATGCATAAAAGAAAAATACAAATCGAATTACATAAAGTATTACAATAGAGCGCACAATTTTTCAAGCACAACACGATGGGGACACAATGCAATTCGCCAGGGCTGAAAATTATAGGTAAGGCGGAAATATTTGAAAGATCAAAATATTCAAGTTGCAATGGTTGTACATTGTATATACTTGAAACTTTCAGTAGTCAGTAAAAAGTATGAATAAGTGGAAGAGAAAACGAGGAGTGAACGAGCCTTGGTAGTAATAATATTCGACCTTTACTTTATTTTCAGGCTTCGCTATGAAGGCTTTATTTTCTGTAACTGCACCTAAGCGTTTTTGTGAATCCAGATATTAGGTGGTGCCACAGATTACGTCGACTTTTTTTCCAAGAAAAAATATAATGCAGTAACGGAAAGTTTATTTTATGGAAATCTATCTTTAGCTCTAGTATGGATCGATTCAAGTCATATTAATATGTTTTTAAACAAAGAGCATTTCGTCAATTGGTTGACTATTCATGGAAGCTAGAATAAAGGTCTATTAATACTTCGTAATATTTTTGAAATAAATCTTCTTTATATGGATATCTTTCAAAAAACCTGTGTTATTAAATATGTGATACGTCGAGATATTGTAGGACAGATGATTTATGAGAAATAAATGTTTGCCTACAACTAGACTTATGATTTAGTTACGCTTCGAATTGATACACCTGTATATCAATTTTTGCGTTACTAACATACAAGTAAAGTATATATTTCTAGGGTTAATTTCGTAGTCAGTCTTAATTTACTTTGTGACTGACTCTATGCGCTTTATAGATATGCGACGGTCTTTTGGTTTCATGCCCAGTAGTACTGGGCATCAAAATAAAACAGCGCCTCTAGCTATTTAAGTGGAATTATTCGTAGCCTCACGAAAAATCAGCCTATTTACCTAATCTAACCTAACCTAAGATACAGGTAATAGTTTGGAGAGTCTTATTTGTAAGTGGATGGGACTAAGCCTTCAATAATATAATTTTTAATTTAAAAAAAAATACACCGTAAATTGTTAGAGTGGTGATATAAGTGGCATTTTTGAAAATTTTTTCGGACATTTGGTCAGCACGACTACGTCTATTACTTGTAAACAGCAACCTGTCGAACCAAGGTCTCACCACCTTTTTTGGCGCCTAACCCTATTTCTTGAGGTGATTCGGTTCTTATTGCTTCATAATATGTTGGTTTCTTATTGCTTCATAATATGCTGGAATGCGTAAATGCCACACATATGTATGTATGTGCTTACTTTGACAGCTATCGAGTTCCTCAAGGAAATTATACGATGTGTGTACAAAAAATACCGTGAATTTTAAAATTAAAATTTCGCGGGTTTGAAGAGTCAAATTGCCAACTTTGTTTTATTTTTTGATATACTTGTATGGTTAAATATTTGTTTACGAAAACTAAAATTTCTGTTATATTTTGAACACACCTTGTATAAAAGGTTTACCAACAAGAATAAGAACAATTGATGTTAAAATATAAGCAAACACTCAAATTTAGTCAAAATATTTGTTTTTTTTTAACATGCGTTGTACCAAAGTGAAAAGTTACGATGAAATGGCAAACCTTGCTGTACATATTAATAAAATTTGACACGAATCCGTAAACAAACATCGCCGCCAAGAGTTGCCCTATTGGTAGATGCTTTATGTGAAAAATAGTCATATATTTTGGCTATATATATTATAATGTTTGAGATACCATTAAGCAACTTATATATATAAAGTGTTGCCATACTTTACATATATGTAGACAATAGCAAATTTAATCGCAAATAAAGGGTTTTCCAATAAGAATGAGAGGATTTTTTTTAAATACACTAATTGTTAATGAAATTCAAATTTTTTCTGTTTAATGTGAAGTACAATCGATACAATTAAGTTTTGAATATAACAACATTCAAATGGCCACCACGACTTATTTTGCAGAAACGAATTCTATGAAAATATGAAAATATGAAAATATATTTTCAAATACTTTTTCTACTAAATCAAGTCGTATGGCATGAATAACACGTTCAATATTGACTTCTAAAGCTTGAAGAGAGTCTGGTTTATTGCTAAAGACCAATGACTTCAAATAACCCCACAAGCAGTAGTCTAATGGTGTTAAATCACAACTTCTTGGAGGCGAATCTCCAAACGCAATAATTCGGTTATGGCACGTGCTGTGTGGCACGTAGCCCCGTCTTGTTGGAACCAAGATGGTTGTTGTCAAGAACTTCTTCCAATTGCGGCAACAAAAAGTTGGATATCATCGATCTATACCGCTCTCCACTGACAGTAACGGTGTCACTAGCTTCGTTTCGAAAGAAGTGAGAACCGATGATTCCGCCAGACCAAAAACCACACCAAATTGTCAATTTAGGTGAATATAATGGTTGTTCATGAATAATTTGTGGATTTTCTTCGCACCAGAATCGTCTGTCATCTCAGATGAAAGTGATCGGAGAAGATGGTTTTCTTAAAAAAATCGTTATCCTTTTCAAGTTTCACGTTTTCGGTGTTCCAGTGCTTCAGTTCTTGAGTGAGAACAATTTTATTCTGATGCAAGTCTAAATATTTTTTCAAAATCCGCCAGGTTGTGGTTTGAGACGATCCCAATTCTTGAAAACGTCTTTGAATCGACAAATCGCGGTCTTTAGCAGCATTTGTTTAAACGGCAGCTATATTTTCATTACTTCAAACGTTGTTCTTGCGTTTCTTTTTGAACGGGGTATTTTAGGTCTGTTACGAAGTTTTTAATACTCAGCAGGACGTGACGAGCTGAGTTGATTTACCCTTGTCCATCTGTATATTCGCAAAGTACTCCCTCAGTTTTTGAGATATAGAACTGAAATTTTTCTCCTCAAGCAGCTGCTCATTTGTAGAAATCCGCCGATATCGAACCACTATAACATATAGTTGCCGTACAAACTGAACGATCGGAACAATCACTTGTTTTTTTGGATTTAATGACATATCTTCAAAAAATAGGGCATGGATTATTGGTGGTGCAATCTCCGAATAAATTATTCAAATCGAATCACTATAGCATATAGCTGCCATAAAAACTGAAGTATATGAATAAAATTCTTGTAAGGGAAACTTGAATCTGTAAAGGGTAATCGTTTTTTCTTGTTAACAAAATTAGAAACAAAATTATTATACTTACTTGACACTCAAACCCAACAGTTATATAATGCAAAGTCCATAATTGTCATCCAACATTTATTTACTGCTTTTATAATTAATTTTTTACAACTGTTTCTAGAATTAAGTTTTATCTTTGAATTTCGTTAAGTTTTTTTCGAAATTTTAAAAACTCTTTTTTATAATAATTTTTACATTTTCATAACAAACAATTTACCACCAATATATATATATATATATGTATACATACAGCTCATAAACAAATAATATATATATATTATATATATATATAATTTTTTAATCAAATTTCATGTGTGTAGTAGGCATTTTTATCTGAAAACCAAACTTAATGCAAACACTCAGACTTAGTTACAGTTTTAAACACTTACGCACAAATACATGCACATAACAGTAGGAAAAAGCGGTTAATGTGTAACGCTTATTTAACACACACATTAGCTCATTTACATAGAAAGCACATCCAAATAGGCATAATGCTATATTTATAAATACCTATATTTACATATACGTCTACTTATGTATGTATGCATATGCGTATCAGATATTGTTTAACCATCAAATGAAAGTTAATATTTTTCTACACACTACAATTTGCACTTCGAATTACGTCTACTATTTCTAAAGTTTTTCATAGATATTTGTATATATGTATGTAACTATGTTTATAAGTATGTATGTTAGTATTATATATGAGAAATTCACACAGAAATCTCATGAAATTCTATTTCTATTAATTTCTGGCATTTAATTGTACTTTCTTGTGAGAAATTCTAATTGAATCTAACTGTATTTTTACACTAATCTAATATTAAGTATGAATATATACATGTGTACAAAGAAAACGGTGAATTTTTTCGCGAGCTGTTTACATTCAATTATCGATATTTTGTTTTTGTTATAATCGGACACATATGTTTATCATGAGCTTGCATTAGAAGGCAATTTCGATTAGCAGTTTGTTTTTGACAACCGAAAACTTAGTCACGTTTTTGTGTGTTCTTCGATTTTTGACTTTTGAAAGAAATTGATAGAAGAAAATGTATTAATTTTTGCCTTAAAATTCATATAATGTGCTCCAAGGCACTTGAAATGTTGACTGTGGCATTCGCTGAGTCCACTTTGTCTCAAAAAAGTGTTTATAAGTGGTACGAACGCTTTACAAAAGGTCGAGAAGCTGTCTGGTGGTGTGAACACGTCAACGAGAAAACATCGAAACAGTGAAAAAAATTATTCTCGAAAATTGTGGAATCACTATTAGGGAAGTATCAATCGGATCATGGTATTCAATTTTCACGAATGTTTTGGGCATGAAACGTGTGGCAGCGAAGTTTGTTCCGAAGTTGTTAAATTTTAAACAAAAGCAATGTCGGATTAGTATCGCTTAGGAGTTGTTGAATGTCGTCAACAACGATACGAGTTTGCTCAAACAGGTCATTTTGGTTCCTTGCGACTTTTTCCCAACACTTGAGAAACCAATGAAAGGAAAGCGTTTTGGAACAATTGATGAGTTCAAGTCAGAATCGAAGAAAGCGCTGATGACCATTCCGAAAAGCGCAGTGAATAAGTGCTTCGAAGATTTGAAAAAGCGTTGGCACAAATGTATTATATCCGAGGGGGATTACTTTGGAGGAGACAAAATAGATATTGATGATAAGTACTTTTCAAAACAATTCAAAATTCACCTTTTCCTTTGAACACACCTCGTATTTATATGATTATTTTTAAATATCATTTTGCATAAATTTGCTTAAAACACTACTTAAAATAAACTTAATATTTACAAGCGTTTAAATAAATAAATATAAGAATTTAAGTGAGCCTACGAATAAGCAATTATTTATGTTGATAAAAAAGAGAAATGGCGAAATAAGCGATTTGTCACTAACCAAATCATAAAAAGATTTATAAAATATAGTATGAACTAGAAATATTCGATTTTATCTTGAAAGTCGATAACCATAGTAAAAGTTATTTTCTTCGATAAAAAAAAGTTGTAAGCAATACATATTAGTTAGATACAATCGACTTCACGAATGTGGTGAAGACTTGTCGAAAAATGGACAAACGCACTCTGGAGTTAGTTAATCGATATGAATCCAATATATTACTACGAAAGTCGGTAAAACTAACTCATAACTAACACGAAATAATCGATTTTATCATCAATGTTTTGGTGCTATCGATAAAAAATCGAAATCAGCGCCATACATAATTCGAATTAAACCCTTTTTTTACCGAAGTTCTTAACGGTGGTAATGACTTTTCTGGTGTAATCGAAATCGATATGTATTACAAATTACCATATTGATGGTAAACTACTATTTTTCAATCCTCATACGAGTATATATTTACGGATATAACAACTTATTAATGGCACAGATCCGCGAATTTGTTACAACAACGAATTTGTAAAGTTTTTAATGGGTTTAGAACAATTAAAAACTGCATGTAATCGATAAGTGTATAAAGAAAATTTAATAAGTATACGCAATAATTCATATTTTACTGCAAATAAGCGATAAATATAACCAATAACAGATTAATATGCACAACTAACCGATAATTAAGTAAAAATAATCGATAAAGGTTAAATCGATATTATATTAAAAAAAATCGAGAAAATTTTACAAATAATCTATAAACATGCACAATTTGTCGATTAATATGTTAAAATAAATCAATAAAAATGTATAAATACTCGAGAAATATTTACTAATTCATATAACGAAGTTGGAAAGTCGATTAACCGATTAAGTTGACAAAAAGTTAAGAAAAACTTAACAAATTTTAGGCTGTCCTGATTACCTTAAAAACATTTAAAATTTATATAAAAACAATAAATGTATATTAAATTATCGATAAATATAAAAATTTCAAGTATTCAGACTGGCTTCATATTTTATTGACTTCGATGTTACATGGATCAATGATACTGGCTTACTATGAACGTCAACAACTTATAATGAAAAACGTTTGCATGTTCAGCAAAACTATTAAAGACGTTTAAAATTGTTTGTTAAAGAAGTATAACTGACAATAATTATATTTTTAATAATAGAATTTCTGTGTCTGAAGCTGTCAAGATCAAAGAAAAGATAACCAATTAATCCTTAACTGATTTTGTTATATGAACAGTTATCAATCATTAGCGATTAATTATTTCTGCAACCTTTACTGCTAAAAATTAATTATAATTCGCTAAATATACTGTGAAAAAAGAGCGCTTGTCAAAAAAATATATATCTCTTTTACAAATTCTATAGCCTACATTAAGGTTTTTTACCAAATTTATTTATATTTTACAATTTGAAGCCTACTTTCAGGCATTTCAGTGCTACATTCAATACATTTATCAAAAATTTCCATTAACAGTTATTTAAGTATCATTAACATTATTGGGTATTCCATGAACTTAATATCTGCATAGATTACATTCTACATTGCTAAGCTAAGAATTTTTCCATTTTAATCATAAGTTCCATAAATTTAAGATTTATTTTAAATAATTGGTTCAAAATACATTTGAAACCGCATAACATGTTTACCGGATTATTCAAATAGTTGGCTATGACCACACCAAATGCATATAACGAGATTTTATTATAAAATATTTTAGCGCCTAGAATGCTGCAATGCAGCGCTACATTTATTACATTTTAATAACAAATTTTGTTTTCATTTTTCACCATGAATTTTAACTATTTCCAAAACAGCCATTTTTTCCACTACTAATGTATCGATATATGAAACCCTTAAAAAATATTTTTCAGCCGAAACTGTTGTACGCCTAAAAGCTATTTATTTTGTGAGTATTCACTTAACTCAGTAGTTACCTTATACATATAGTTTTTATTGAGATATTTTTCCACTTACAATTAATTAACGGTTGTTATGTACAAGTGCACACAGAGATATGTACTTCTCATTTTGTTAGTTTGGTGTTGCCTAAAAGTATGCAAATATATGTACGTGTATCTTTTTGGCAGCTTAATATTGAATGCATTTGCGTTGGGGGGAGGTTTATGGCGCGAGGGTGATATTTTTTGTTTGCGTTTTTGTGGGGTTACAGTTTTCCGTTTGTGTTGCGTCATAAATAATAGCTAGAACTTTGAAGTTGTGGGCATTTTTATCGTGTTTTTTTTTATGCATTTATTTTAAACCACCAAAGTTGGGGCTCATGTTGTACGCTACTTTGCAACTTTTAGGCGGCACGTGCATTAAATGCGGTCTGTATATTGTGTAAAGTTCTAACTAACAAACTAGATATTATTATATAATTATTTATTATTGTTTGTGTACGAACTATGTCACTAAAGTCATTTTTATATTAACAAAGATTTTATACTAACTTACAAATCTTACTTGGTTACAATTAGCACTACGAATTGCCGCAAATATTATTGCGCCTCAATGTAGACTTTATGACAATTAAAAATTCATTTTAATACAAACCACATTTAACTGATTTATTTTACACTTTGCCTTAACTTTGTAACACAATTTGATATTCCCAAAAAAACACCTTTTTTCCTTTCTAAACAGCGTTACAATACACCCCTTAAGTATGCTATACAATTGTGCTGGCACTTGAAGCCAAAGTGTGGCACACTTGACGAGATTATGTTTGCGCACAGCTTTTATAATTTCATTTTTTTCTAAACACATATTTTTTGCTTTTAATTGTTGCAACTGCTCGAAACTGTACCTACGTATTTATTATATTGTGCCGCCTAGGCATAATTGCTTCATACGTTTATGTAGTACTTCACATCGTACGTGTGTCACGCAATTGTTGCATATTTTTAAGAGTACGTACTATGGGAGTAAACTTATGTATAGGGAGAGGCGGTCTTTCTAGCATGAGTTAATATGGATTTTTTAATATAATTATAATTTTTGGGCGTTGCTGTAATAGTTAATATCTATGCTTGATGTATAAAAGATTTCACATTTTCTCCGTTGATATTCCAATTCGGAATACAACAAAGTAAAATTTAATTATCTGTCTATTTAAGAAAATAATATTGTATGATTTTAGACGCTTTATGGAGGTGAAATTTTTTCTGCTTAAAATTAGCTCAAAATAAAAAACAAATACTATTGCAACATATTCGTACAGGTAAAGATCAAGGAACTGGTCAAAATTTAAATTTTTGACATAATGGTGGCTTTCCCAAAAAAAAGGTGTTTAATGTAAAAAATTTACACTTCGGATTCGAAGGCGATGGACTTAAGTTAAATTTAAGTAATGCAAAATAAATTAAGTGTACTTTTATGCGGTTAAGATTGTTCATATTAAAGCAACCATCATAATTTTTTGAAATTATAACTTATTTTCAAATAGGCTTTAATTTTTCGAAATTGTTATTATGTGTTTTTTAGAAAATAGGCGCTGACGAGTTTCTATAACAAAAATAAAAATACTAAATAAAAACTAAATTCAAAATAGCACATTCAAAGTACAATATTTCAACTCACTATCAAAAATTAGCTGTTTCTACGCTTTAATTGTATGCTACGAAATCTTACAGTTCGTAAATACTTTCGCATTTAAAATTAAAAATAGTTTAAAGTTGAAGTAGATAGTTGGTAGTGTCGTAACACAAAAGAGAGAACAGTTGAATAAATTTATGCAAGCAAATCACTTTTATCACTATATACATTTCTCTCAGCTTTAGTTTATATATAATATTATTAATTTTAACACCAATTTTTTTGCTTACCGTATTACTTTTTCGTTGGTTGATTAAATACTAAATTTTATACATAATTTATAATTTTATCTTTTGTACTTAACATCTTATTTAAAAACATTAACTTAAACTAATTTTTTAAAATGTCTATAGCTGAGTTTTTTTTAATAATTATTTTACAGTCGGTTGACTAATTTATTTTTCCGTTGGCTTCAGTACGCGTTCAAACTTTTAGAAATGCGTTTCGATTACCTGTAATGATAAAGAAATATAGATATATGATTAAAATTTAATCAAATGACTTTAAAAGTATGAAATATTGTTTTGTATTTATTCAAGGAACTACTTGTAATAGCAATGCCTAAAGGTATACTTCATTATATGTATATACGTATAAGTAAGCAAAAAAAAAAAAAAAAAAAAAAGCAGCAAAGTTTCAAGCGTAGGCATCGTTTTAATAAACGATTAGCTCATATCAAAAATATGTTTAATGTATTTATAAAACTAAATAAGAAGTAATCCAACTATTGACGTATATAAGTTACTTCTATGAAATCCGCCGCCAAAAAGCATATATTATAATGTAAAACAAAGCTTTACTGGCGGTGACATCACCAAAATTGGTAGCCAAGATCCAGTAAAGAACAAGATCATATGCTATTAAAGGGTTATATTCACTTGTGAATTTCAAAAAATCGATACTTTATATTGCATATATATCGAGTGTACATATATCTGAAAATATTTTCCGATAAATTTAAGTTGATGCGGCAAATAGTTTTGGAAATATGAGCGTATTTGCAAGAATTTTTTAACTTGGCTCCCTAAAGGGTTTCTCACTAAACGCTGTGTTTAGAGTCAGTGAGAAAAATTTCTCCAAAGCTGGACCGATCGACTTGAAGTTTTCAAATAAGGTATTGACAAACAACGATTTTTTTTCGTATTAATTTATTGAGAAAATTGGTTTTTCTATTTAAGATAGTTTTAAGCAGAAAACTCTTCCTCTTCTAAATCCACAAAATATGGAGGGCATTTCACTGATTCGGCTGTTTGGTTGGTCTCACATATGATTTTCTGCGTTTAGGGTTGTCGTAATGGATTCACCTTGCGTTGCCTGTCATAATACGATACAAAAAATATTACTTATAGCATTCAAGCAACATTTCTGACATGTTTTCTGCATTCAATTCTTTTTCAACGGAAAAAATAGGTTGATTGTATTAGTCAAGGTTCACATTTTCTCGATTAAAATCTTTTTTTTATTCTGTATTGAGTATAATGTCATGCTCACAGTGTGATGAATTTTGATCACAATAGCAAGCCAATTATGAGTCGAGTTTCACATAACAGATATATTATTTCAAGAACAGACATAGCCACAGCAAACAAAACCTGGCAAATAAATGAGCTGAATGATTATTTCTGATTTACTTGCTTCGACAAGCAACTCTTTTGCGACATCTAGCGGGACTTTTTGAAAAAGTTCAGACTTCGACATACCTAATACTCAAAACATCTCTCACCATCTCTTCAGTATACCTATCTATAAAAGATGCTGAAGGACTCTGCTAACCCTCCGTATTATTTCAAGAGAGCAGAGAGTTTTGCTAAATGTATCGTCTCTCTATTCGAATAAAATTTCTTTCGAAAATCTCTTCAATTATGAGCTCTTAATTGTAACAGGAAGATCCTCCGCTTTACAATTATTTTATTTTTTTTATTAACGGATAGAAAATTGGAAATCTCGCTGCCATCTACTTGAATAATATTTCGTTTTGTTGACTTTGTAGGAAATTGAATGCTCTATATCTTTCAGATCGATATCTCAAAAGCTCAAGAACAAGATCGCATATATACAGACGGACAGACGGATATAGTCTCAGACGTCCTTCTGAGTGTTACAAACAGCGTGGCAAACTTAACATACCCTGTTCAGGGTATAAATATTCGGGTATTTTTGACTCTCCCTAATATACATCCATATACTATACACAGCCATAACAACACATTACATTTGTGTAAATGGCAACTGCTGTGGTTAAAAAACAATTAAAGCCAACAATATTGTAACCTTTTCTTTGTTTGGTCTTGTTTCACCAAATTCCAACCAAAGTATTTAAATTTATTTTCAAGCAACATTTTTATGTTACACTTAAGTGCATAACCACAAAATGTATGACGATAATGGCATGTGCAATTATGCTGACCCCTTTTTATGCTGCCCCGTAAGTGTTCACGTTTTCCATAAAGACAGCGAAAAATTCATCAGCTCTACAAGAATCCACCGGTCAAGCTATTCTTTAGCAGCTGTCTGCCAACTCAAAGGGTGTCGTAGTTGACCGTAATTAATTTAATGAAGATCATTAAATCAAACGTTGTAAATGCGACCTTGGCTAAAGCTTAAATTTATGTAAGTATAGGTGTGTTATGCAGAGAATAATTCTCGTTGGTGATAATGAAGGCATACGACATATTAAATTTAGCAACGTAGAGAGCAAAGTTTTCATGACTTTTATTACCAGTTGGGTGTTTTTGTTGGAGCAGTAAAAATTCGCCAAACAAAAAAGAATTTATGCTGCCGAGTTGAGAGTTTATGACCGAGTCTCTTACGATTATGTAATCAAACTGCCATAAAAAAATATTAAGTAATTTTATTGAAAACTCGACGTTGGAAATAAGGAATATAGAAACAACAAAAAATGTTAATTTCGGCTGCACCGAACCTATAATACCCTTCACAAATACAAAGCTTTCCTTACAAGCACTTAATTCCGATCATTGATTTTGTATGGCAGCTATATGCTATAGTGATCCGATATCGGCGGTTCCAATAATTGAGCAGCTTCTTGGAAACAAAAAGTCGTGTGCAAAATTTCAGATCGATAGCTCAAAAACTGGGAATAGTTCGCGCATATACAGACAGATAGACGAACATCCCAAAATGTACTTGTATATATTGTAAAGTTTCAGACGTTGGCTGCCGGATGTTACAGACTTCGTGGCAAATTTTAGATACTCTGGTAGTGAGGAAGAGTTTTCTTCTAAAACTATCTTAAATAGAAAACCTAATTTTCAAAAACAAGTTAAAACTTTTAATAGGGAACGCTAGCGACAATAACACATCAAATTAAAGCGTGTGATTGCCGAAAAACGACCGGAGCTTACGACTAGAAACGAGGCAATAATTTTTCATATTGAAGGCTAACTATTTAGAAAACAGTCGCTAGAAAAATTTGCCATGCAGAATGGCTTCACTGGAATACCATTTACATCAGTATACGATATAAAAAACTTGCTCATTCTTAGCTACCAAGCCGGGGCAGTTGTTTTAGGGCGGCGTCCACAAATTACCAGCATGATGGGAATATAGACATATACTTAATATGTGAACCATGTTCTTGATAAGTCAGATAAGCAATAGAATCCCATTACAATAAAAAAATATAAAATAATATAATATTTGAGACACACCCAAATATATCTCATACTGAGGAGAGGTTTCAAAATGAAGGTAAAAGGAGCTCCCGCTTATGTTGCCCGTATCTAGTGATATTTGATCTCAAAACCATTTTAATGCTTCCTATCAACAATTAAATTCGTTTACTTCCTAAATATGTGCTAAGCAAATTTAATGCTCATAAATTCCTGCTGAATAAAAGAAATAAATTTGAAGATTTGAAGAACGGAATAACAATGAAGGAAACTCAATAAGAGTAAATACAATTTTAATTAGAAAATAAGACTGCTTGGTAAGGGAAAAAACGGCAGTGATATACTTGTATTGAGTCAAAATGTACGGCTGATATAGAGCAGGCTGCTTATGTAACAATTCGTAAATAAAAGATAGTTGGAAATTCAATGGCTACAACACTGTCTTTCAGGTCAAGATCGTGTGTTTTACAGTGGGCGCTTCCGAGAAGACATTGATACTGCAACCATTGAAGTCCTTACTTAGATATTATATTTGTGGGCATATAAAGTAATGAGAAAGTGAAAGCTGACCAGCTCAAGTACTTTTAACGTTGCAATTACATTTTCACATACTCAAATTTGTCGAGATTATTTCAAAGTCTGTTTAAAAATAGAGAATCCGAGAGGAACAATTTCAATTCGGCTTACGCCCAAGCTGAGTTTGAAATAGTGTGGTTGATGGTCGGATTAAAAATTCACTACTTTTATGCAAAAGAAACACAGTTTTACTGTGGCGGTCTTTAAAATATGTTAAACGCTGATATAGCACCTCCTGAAACTCATTAAAGTAGGGTGAATAAATCAACAAAAACAAAAAACTTTTTAGAGACAGTTGTAGTACGCTATCAGCTGAGTCATTATGTCTTCACAGGTGCCTAATTATACTAATTATATATTATTGATTGATTATATAATATATATGTAAATAATTGACGAGCTGTCCTTCCTGTCTGTATATACGTGAGCTAGTCCCTCAGTTTCTGAGATATCGATCTGAAATAACACACACGTCCCTTTCTCTCCAAGAAGCTGCTCATTTGTTGGAATCACCGATGTCGGACCACTATGGCAAATGCAATTCGATCGATCAAAATTCAGTCCTTGTATAGAAAACTTTTTAATTGACGAGATATCTTCACGAAATTCCGCATGGCTTATTACCCGAGTTAATGATACATCCTCCGAAGAAATCGAACCACTATAGCATATAGATGTCATACAATCTGATCGATTAAAATTCAGTTGGTATATTTATTATTTTGTATTTATCAAGAGTATTATAGCTTCGGTGCAGCTAAAGTTAACATTTTTTCTTGTTTTCCTTTAAGAAAGTCATTACACATTTCCAACAAAGTTAAAGCTTAAGTCTTGACTATACCCACGGCAATAAACTCCTTGGGTAGATGTGCGAACGTGAAAATAAAAATATTTCCATAATATTTTTAAATCTCAGCTTGAAGAATCAACTATACCCCTGTGCAAAATTTCTTGGAAATAAAAAAAATATGTAAAAATACGAAAAACGGGAAAATAAATCACTTATTTATTGCTTTATATTTATCACAATTCTATTACTATTTTCGCAATATCACATTGCGCTCCACCAATTGCACGCACTACAAATTAAAATTTTAATTCCACATAAACACACCCAAAGGAGCATTTTAAGACACACAAACGCATATACACATACATATAACGAAATAAGAGAAACCCAACAACTTGTAGGCATTAAAGAACACAACTTAAATAAGTGATAAACAAATAGCACGTTCAACAGCAATTTACACAAATAAAATGTGACACATACACGCACACAGATAGTTTGTGTGTATGTGTACGTCTAAGCTGGGCAAGTGCTCGACAAACAGCAAAGCAATTGCTTGACTAGCAATGCTGGCGACCCGTTATGCGCCGCTTACACTAAACATTTATTTGAAGAATCATCAGCAGTTGTCACGTGCTGCATGACCAATGCTTGGCTTGTAACAGCTAAGAAAATAATGACAAATGTTGCTGTGCGGCACTTAATCATAATGAGTACGACAGTGCGTATAAGCAACGTGCAGAACAAGACAGTAAACAAATTCGTCGAATGTTGTACAGTGAGCAAAAGGAGGAGGTTTAGTGGGAATATAAACTTAATAGAGTTTTGGAAAATATTTAAAAATATATATAGTATTAAAATTTGAAACCAACATAGGCGTTAATACTATATTTATAGTAGTATATAATATAATATCAAACCAAAAAAAAAACAAAATAATGTTATGAGACAAAGAATTTTGGACCGTGGTATATGGTATTGACCTAGGTCTGAATTTTTTGTCGCATGACATTATTTTTTCGGGTTTATTTGGGTTGAAAAGGAACAAAATCGAAAAATAAATTCTGATTGAAGCCTCATATTAGATCTAAAAGTGATGAAATTTTGGACCAGCTTAAAGAAAAGATATCAGAATATATAATTTCAGTTTTTAAATTCTAAGTATACTCTGAACAGGATATATTAGGTTTGCCACGCAGCTTATAACACCCAGAATGAAACGCCGCAGACCCTATAATATATTCATGTATATAAATGATGAGCATGACGAGCTGAGTCGACATAGCGATGTCCGTCTGTACATACGCAAATTAGTCTCTTAGTTTCTGAAATATCGATCTGAAATTGTGCACACGTCCTTTTCTCTTCAATAATATATATTATATATATTATATTTCAACTATAGCATATAGCTGATATATAAACTGTATGATCGGAATCAAGTTCTAGTATGAAAAACCTTTCTATCTGAAAAGATATCTTCACAATATTTGGCACATATAAATATCTAAAGTATTACTAAAATATCTGAAAAAGTTTTGTAGATCGAACCACTATCGCATATAGCTGCCATACAGATAGACGATCATAATAAAGTTCTTGTGAGCAAAACTTTTTTAATTGATAAGATATCTTCATGAAATTCGGTATGGAATATTATAAAAAGCATTACTACAAAATCTGAATCTAAGTGTTCAGATCAGACTACTATTACAGATAGCTGTCATACAAACTGAACTATTGGAATAAAGTGCTTGTATGAAAAGCTTTTTTATTTTACAATATATCTGCAAGAAATTTTACATGAGTTGTTTTCTATGGCAATGGTGTAATATTTGTAGAAATTATGCAGATCCGGTCACAATATCATATAGCTGACATACATACTAAACGATCGGAATCAAGTGCTTGTAGGGAAAACTTATTTATTTGACAAGGTATATTCACAAAATTTGCCATGGATTATTATTCAAGATATTGCTATAATCTGCAAACAAATTGTTCAGGTTGAATCACTATAGCATATAGTTTCCTAACAAACTGTCCGATCAAAATTAGTATATAAATCTTTTTATACCCTTTTATGCTATAAGAAATCCACCTGTGAAGGGTATTATAACTTCTGTCCAACCATATTAAACTTATATCTCGATCCGTTTTAATCTTAAACAATAAATGATACTTAAAAAAATGTCGCATAAAAATGAAGAACAACCCACCAGCAACTTTTCTTCACTGGGAGCTTTTACTCCACACTTACCGGTATTGGTAAATTGTAAATTTTTTTGTGCCAAGAAGTCAGCTGAGCATGAATGAAAAATGGGATTTTTTTCGCATTTTTGCAGACAAATTTTAAAATTGACGGAAACTGTAATAAAAATGTACTTTAACTTTTCCGATATTCATTATTTTTAGAGCTTAAAACGTAGCTTGTTTTGACAAATGGCACGACTGTTTAAGAAAGTTGTTGTATTGTTCATTTAAAGAACTAAAGTCATATTCATTGGCTAAATCAGAAATTTTTATTTTACTGCAGCGCTTATACTCTCTTAGTTGATGTGGTGATGCACAACCATGACCATGATGGTTAACTAATATAAAATGTATTTTAAATATCTTGATATCTTTCTATGATTTATGGATTTTTTTTATTTATGAAGTTTTTAAGAGATGTAATTGTATATAGAGAACTATTCAAGTGGTCTACAATCAGCAGTCTATTTTCAAAATCGAAATTCCTAAGCTCATTTAATTTAACAAGAAGTTCCGGTAGAGCCTTTGCTACGTTCATATGACTGCTATATTTGAAGAATTCGTGCTCTACAGGGACAGAATAAATTGACAATTAGCTTACTTGCTGAAACGGAATATACTTTGTTCATCCCATGATTCGGCTCGCTATATTTAGGCGTTGCTCCCTTTTCGTAAATCATCATGTAAAAGTATGAACAATATTCAAGGATGCCCTGAAAAATTATTGTTTTACAGAAGTCAAGTGATATAATGTTCTTGACAACGGAGAAGAGGCTGCCGTCACTGCCAATACTAGGAGTTATTTAGGTACGTAAAAATCTAGTATTTTACTTATTTTATATCTTGCGTAATTAAATCACTGGCTTATATTTCTTTCCTCCTAAGCTTGGCACCTGTTTTTCCTACAGACTCTAGCATTTCATTGAAGTCCATTTTTTTTTTACTCTTGAACCCAATATCCTTACTTCTTTTAACAGTTCTTTTTAACACTCAAAATGGAAAGACGATAAGAACTATAAATAGTATAAAGAAAATTCCATTTACAGCTATATGCTTTACTACATATTATGCCCCACATAAGTTTTTCCGGCGTAATACTAATCATCCTAAACATAAATGTCCCAACCACAGAGGCAAAGCGTAAGGACAGAAATCAGTTCCAGCCCGCAATTTTGCGAATGTGTGTCTTTCGTGGTTACAAAAGCAGCTGTCACGAATTTTTGCGCCCCACCGAGTGTATGTTATGCATTGTTGGTGCCACTCAAGCATAAAACCGCATCTGATTACACATACGAATATCTTATTATGCAAGCGAAGCTGCCAGGAGGCGAAGCAACAACAGTCAAACGGCAAAGTCAAAGCGTATAAAGGAGTCGAGTACCAACTTAATCCGCATACAGATGCTGTTGCTAAAACGATGGAGACGTTTCCATATGTGTGCACCATATATATAGTTTATACGAACTGACATACAGACGCGCGAAATTAACAAGCACAGCCTACAGGCGCAAGCGACGAAAGATAACAGCGCGAAAGTCAGTCAGCCAGCCAAGCGGCAAAGCAGGAGCGGCTGAAGTGTGGCGCTTTTGTATAAAATCAAAAACTAGGGTGTTACTGAGATATGAGCAAAGCAAAAACAAACTATAAAACGGTATAAAAAATTTGTATCTTGATTTTGATCGTTCAGTTTGTATGGCAGCTATAAGCTTTAGTGATCCGATCTTAACAATTTGTTAGGGAATTGTAGCATTGTCTTAGCCCATAAGCTGTGGCCAAAATTTTGTAATGATATCTCGTCAAATAAAAAAGCTTTCCACACAATAGTTCAGTTTGTATGACAGCAATCAGCTATAGTGGTACGATCTGAGTAATATGTTTGAGGATTGTAACATTGTCTTAAAAAATAATCCATGCAAAATTTCAGGACGATACCCTGTCAAATAAAATAATTTCCCATGCAAGGACTTAACCCCGATCGTTCAGTTTGTATGGCAGCTATATGCTATAGTACTTCGATATCGCGGATTCTAACGAATGAACAGTTTCTTGCTGAGAAAAGGATATGTGCAAAATTTCAGAAAGATATCTGAAAAACTTCACGTATATAAAGACAGCTGGAAAGATGACGGATTTGGCTAAATCGACTCAGCTCGTTAAGCTAATCATTTATATATAAATTTTAAAGGGTCTCCGACGTTTTCTTCTGGGACTACGAAGTTCGTAGCAAACTTAGTATTCCCTGTTCAGCGTTAATTATTCTGCAGGAAGTTTTCTGAACGTTAACTCCTAAATATAGGGTACTAAAGTTAGAAATTTTGGATTTTGATAAGAGAAGGTTAAGCTATACCGACGAAGGCAGCACTATATAGACGAAGAAAGCACGTAAAAATATTGGGCTCTATTAAAGGTGTTTAACCTATACCAGCCTTCACTCAATTTTTAAATTATTGCATTATATTTTCGTTTACAGTAGCATTGGTCTTGGTTACGAAATGAAAAACTCTGTAATTTCTATAGGTTTGGCGAATCTATAGAGTGGCATATATTCTAGAACCTGTGCGTTAAAAAATTGTAATTTCCTGCAATATCCTGTGCTATCGATGTCTTTCAGATGAAGAAATTATAACAGGTAATATAATGGCTGATATTGGGACTATAAAATTAACGCTTGTTGAATTCATAAAGAAAACTGTTAAAATTCAATTTTGTTTAGTATCATCCTAATGTAGATATCTCTTACTGTACACATACATTTATATATTTTAACATATTTGTTTATTTATATATTCTTGTCCATGCACGATTGTCCTCACTTAGCCACACAAAGACGGTTTATTCGCATCTCCACCCACACACCCACAAATATCCATATTTATTTTAGTCAAATGTGTATTTGTGCACGCCCACACTCTCTCGCGCGCATATATAATCGTGTTATTACTCTGATGGCATAATAAACAAGCTGACAGTCGGCTTGCTTACTTGATAAGTCCGAGATGGCGACCCAAGCAAATGTGTTGCCTTCAGTTGAACAAAAATAAATAAATATTGCGGTTTTTTGATAAATGTGTGGTAACCAACTGTATTCGTCACTTTCGGTAGCATTTGTGGCCAACCGCGCATTTGTGCTAGGCATGATGTGATCAGTAGTTGAGTAAGCCATATTCAGCACTTTGGTGGTGTTGCCAATATTCTAAAATCTGATTTCACTTTTGGTGTCAATGATTTAATTTTAAGGCTGACTTTAACTTGATATAGCTGCAGAGCTTTCAAGTTCTAATTTGTGTGAATACGTCACTACTTTTTCGCTTGATTTTTTGTTCTCGATTATGCTTGAAAAGTTTTCTACCAGAGAAAGTAGGTGTCGGTTGGAAAAAGCCAGTGAATTCATTAATTCATTTTGATCTTTAAATCAGGAGAGTCCAACCACTATAATGATCGGATCCGCAATTCCTTAGTGAAAGCTATATCTTGAATATTCGGAGTACCGTTCACATTCTAACTTCGAGGCTCATATTTATTCTGAGCTTTAAACTGCTTCCAAGATGAACGAAATTGTCGGCAGTTTCGTCGTTTTGACTGTCAGCGGTGTTTAACCGAAACTAATCTAGCAGATCTAAATCGCACTTCCAGGCAATTTCTTAAATATTAAATTGTTGGAGGGACCCCTCGTGATACCGGCGCGATGTGCTCTGTCATCAGAAAAATCGATAGTACAGGTTTTTCTGCGAAGTTGGCTGGTTTTTGTTGTTTGTTGCTCTTAAAATGCTTTGAGAAGTTCTATAAGACTATTATTCGAGCTCACCAAAAGTCAAAAAAATGTTGTTATGAGTTCCTCTGAAATATCCATTGGAACTAATTCATACTTCTAATAGCTCCGAGTTGTGCATAGCCGGTCTTTTTTACTTTTTCACAAAATTTACTTTCCACGATAATAAAAATAACATTATATATATATATAAGTATAGGAACATTGGCTTTGAACCGTAAAAGGCGGTTGCGGTAGGACTTTAACTTAAGAATTCGGTTGTAGCATTTCGAAGTCAGATATTTTCCAGCTTGCTTCAGATTTATGTACACAGAACTTAATATTCTTTATACGGGTGGATAGTTTTATACCCTGAACAGGGTATATTAAGTCTGCCACTAAGATTGTAACACCCAGAAGTAAACGTCGGAGATCCTACACAATATATTATATATAAATTACTAGCTGAATCGATTTAGCCATGCCCGTCTATCTTTTCTCCCCAAGAAGCTGATCATTTGTCGAAACCGCCGATACTGGAGCATATATCTGCCATACAACCTGATCGGCCAAAGTCAAGTCCTGGTACAGAAAATTTTTTTAGTTGACAAGATATCTTCGCGAAATTTGACACGGGTTATTGTCGTATGCAATGCTAAATGGGCATATAACTGAACAATCGGAATGAAGAGCTTATATAAAAAAACTTTATCATTTTCCGAGATATCTTAACGAAATTTGGCACGAATTATTATCTGTGGCAAAGATACAATCTCTGTAAAATTTGTTAAGATCACTATACCATATAGCTGCCATACAAACCGACCGATTAAAATCAAGTGCTTGCATTCAGTTAACGGTTTTTATTTCTCGTTTCTTTTCGTCTTTCGCAAATTAATATTTCATTTTCTATTGAAATATTATCGACGTCAGTCCGAATAAATGGCGTAAGACATTGCGATGCTGGATTTACTTTTCATTTATTTTCACTTTTGCTGTGTACATTTGCAATGAGTATCCTGCATGGACTTTTTACAGTTATTATGCTTTCAGTCACATTTAATATTACAGAGAAAGCGCTCTCTGTAATATTAAATGTAATTTATATCTTGCAAAATCCATTTAACATTTGTGCTTTATAGTTATTATGCGCTCATATGTTTATATGTAGTATGTAGATAGATATGTAGATATGTGTGTGTGAGCTACCGTACATGCGCATGTTCAATTAAAATTTTGCCTTTGGCTGACAATTATTTCGTGAATTCATCCAGTATTCATTGAATACAATGGGGTAATAATTCTGTTATTTTACTTGTACATTGTATATATGTGTGAGCACATACACTCGTAAGTACCTTGTAGGGATGGGAAGAAGCTGATAACGAAAAAATTTACTCTTTTACTACCTTTACAGCATTAAACCCAACTTATAGATTGTCACTCATCGCCGATTCGACATTGATATATGTTAATTTTGTTGGACAATAGCAGATTTATTGGTTAGTGCTATGCCATAATTGCGTCATTATTGTATTCAAACTTTCCACCTTTTTAAAATGAGCAGTAAATCTCTTTACACTTTCAACGGTATTTGTACACATTGTGCAGTGCGAATTGCCCTCATATTTCACACCCTTATTGATTACAAATGCTTACTAAGAACTTTGTTACTTCCTTAATTCTGGTACATGAAGCCCTCACTACATAAAATTCAATGACTGTCATTTATGATGGCACTTTTTGAACTAAATCTGCAAGCATTTCCTCTATTGTATACCTAATGACATTAAATTGAATGAAAATTGTAGTGAATTTACTGAAAACGGTCATCATGTGAATTTAGGACAACACTTTTTGAGGCAAATTCACAAGCTGGCGAAAATATTGGGTCTATAGCCATATGCGTGCGGTGTGCCAAGATATGACGTAATTTGCTTTTTAATTTTTGTTTTATTTTACTGAATATAGGTACGTTAGAAAGCTACTTTCTTTTTGCGCTTTTTTCAGCACATGTCATGCATTTGAAACATAAACAAAAATATATATATTTTTTTTTTCATTCAAATATGTCAAACTTTATGCCGGAAAAACTGTTTTTGAGAGGAGATCCTCTTCATTATTAAAATATGAAAAAAAATTCAGTCGAAGGTCAACATATTTCGGTAGAAGTTTACAGTTATGCTCTAACTGAGACGTGAACGTGCCAAAAACGGATTTCACGATTTCGATGTGGCGATTTTGGCTTAGAAGACGAAGAACCTGAGCGGCCAAAAAAGTTTGAAAAGAAGGAACTGGAAGCATTACTCAATGAAGATTTTTGCCAAATAAAAGAAGAGCTCTCAGAATCTTTGAGAGTTACTCAAACAGCCATTTCAAAACTTTTAAAAGCAGCAGATGGTATTGGATGCCATATGAATAGTCGATAACAGAGAAATGGATCCATAACGGCAACCCTAAACTCAAAAAATCATGAATTTGTGAGTCCATACGAAAAACCGGTTAGGGTGCGTTCATCCCGAAGGCCGGTAAGAGATCACATCTTTCGGCCAAGGATTTTAGACCCATCAGGCTCTTCTGTTTCTTACTGAAAATATTAGAGAAATTTATCGATCTGCAGTTAACGGGTATTATGCCAAAAAATCGGCTTTTGAAGACCTATTGCAAAATAGGTCAGTGGACATAGTCTAGCATACACTAGTCTCCTGGCTGGAGCGAACCATAATGAACAAGGAGCGAGAGGGCATTCAATAATGTCTTGCCGGAAGCGGTTATTGGAGCTTGAAACACGTTTTTCGTTGAATCGAACCTTAATCATCTTATCTTCCAACTTCTCTGCGATAGAACGATCGTGGCAGAATGGGATAGTGTGCAAGCACAATGGAATGTAAGTAGGGGGTTTTTTCGCCACCTCTCTGGATTATGGTTGTCAATGATCTTCTGGAAAAGTTTGAATATCGTACCGTATATGAGCTACCTCAGGGGTACCTTATCGCCACCTATCGTTTGAAAATGTTTCTCCGATTTTTTTATTTTAGTCACAACTAGAAATTTCCTACTGGGTAACTAGTCATACATAATTCTTTTATTTCATATTTATTCATGTATGTTAATTACACGGCAAATTTAAACCGCATGTCCGGTTTACCCAATTATTGCAATACTCTCAAAGAAATGTAATTATTTCAATTAACATTGATTATTTTGATTAAACATGTTTCGTCAATCATTTTGTAATTAGGGGCGTACATATAGATTTTCACACTTGAAAGCCATGTCACGCGCTGAGATCAAAAACTAATAATCAAATAAAAAATAATAATAGCGACAATCACAGATTTGCATCGTTGGAAATCAGAAAAGAGTCCAAGAAACAAGTTAATATCTACCATATATTTTCACCAACTCTCTCCCCCTCTGTTAAAAAAATTTATTTCAAAATCTGTGAAGAGTCCAAAAAGCATGGTTCTTTTTCATTCACTAACTCTTGTTCAAAAATTTTTTATTGCAAGTCAAAATGGAGTCCAAAAAAGTATGATCTCTTGGGAAATTTTTACATATTTTCTTTACAGTTGTCGTTTAAACTGAAAAATTTGAACTGTTAAAACTGGGAAGGAACTTTCTTAGATTAGGTTAGTCCAAAATTTCTTTTTTTTATAATATTTGAGCAAGTTAGGTTTTGAACTCACATTTCTATACCCAAAATTTTAATTGAAAATATTCAAAAGCTAGAAGTAGCTAGACGATACCACGGAAAGTTGAAAGAACAGCCGAGCCTCTCAGCTCTCCCTAATGGATAACAGACTTACTTCGGAAACACGTTTTTAAATCGTGCAAATTTAGTCAGAATGGTTCAATTCATGGCCATGGATCGGTTTCGCACCAAATTTACTCTAGTGGATAATGCACAAGCTTAAAGACGCCGTACAGTTCGTACCGAAGATGCTATTGCTTCCGTGGAAAAGGCCCGAATGAGTCTATCCGCGATCGCGCTTCACAATTGGAGCTGTGTTTACCCACTACATGAAAGTTTTCTCCAAAGGATCTTGGTTTGGGAGCTTACAAAATCCAACTTGTATAAAAAATGACGCCAAACGACCATCAAGGGCGTCACACCTTCGGTGAATTGGCGCAAAACGAGATGATGAATAATCTCGATTTGCAGAAAAAGAATTGTGTTAAACGAAGAAGCTGACCTTTAGCGGAATGGGTACGTTAATACACAAAATTGTCGCATTTGGAATGATGTTAATCCACAATTCATTGTTGAAACGCCACTACATCCTCAAAAAGTCACTGTTTGGTTTTAAGCAGAGATATCGACCAATGATTTTAATTTCTTCAAAAATAATGTAACAGCCAATTGAGAATACTCTAGAGCCATTATTAATGACTTTTGAGGACGACCCTTGCTTCCTACAAGACGGCGTTACATACCCTACAGCTAAATCAATTTATTAAAGGAAACTTTTAGTCCAAAGTGATTGACGCGATGGAAGAGAATATTCGGTGCGTTATTGCTGACATACGGCCCCACTTGCTGCAAAAAGTGGTCGCAAATTGAGCATCTCGGCTGGAATTTAGCCAGCCGCGACGAAAACCACTAAAAAACACCCCTGCAAAATGCATTGTAAAAAAGATTAATCTGCATGTTTAGAGCATTCAACATACAGCTAACGATCCAAAGAAATTTGTGTCGAAACTATTTCGATATAAGGTTTTCTCTCACAAAAATGGTATGAACTAAGTAAGTTCATGCATAGATCCAACCGTTTCTAAGCGACAGTCAGAGCACTAATTGGCCAAATTAAAAAACCGAAGGATCGATTTCAACGATGTTGTCTTCAAGGAAACCCTGAATGTAGTAACTAAAATATGTTTGTATCTTATTTTATAACATAAAGATCATGACAAGAGACATAACAATTAAATTGTACTCTCTCTACTTAAAATATATAGCACATCGACTATGTAGACCGCAGGTGATGTATGGAGACCTTTTTAACTTGTTCTTTTTTTTATAGTCAGTCTGGAAGTTTTATAAACACTAGTTATCAAGCAGCATCGCTCGGTAGCTTTCGTTACCCCTACAAATCTTTTAGTACAATGAAAGAAAAAGTCACCGAGGTTAGGCTTGAACATATTTTAATTCCATGCAAACTTTACACATTTATTTTCATACAATGAAGTGTTTAAACTTCACTCTTTCATCGCTTGCCTTTATGCTTCATCAATCTGCTGACATTGCTGACGTTGACAATATTCCATACAAGCTTTCACGACACTTCCTTTCTTTGTGCCTTTGTTCGACTTAAGCCCTCTCAGTCGAGCAGTGAAGTAAACCACAACTGCTGGTGTGTACCGAGGAATATCATATGTGT
The DNA here is from genome assembly GCF_042242935.1 of Bactrocera oleae. Lineage (NCBI taxonomy): Eukaryota > Metazoa > Arthropoda > Insecta > Diptera > Tephritidae > Bactrocera > Bactrocera oleae. The sequence continues at coordinate 14,556,326 of NC_091540.1, read as the reverse complement.
AGCGGCGCATCTGGATATTATGTTGCAAGTGTAATCACTATAATCATCAGTCACGACCTCTGACAGCACATATACATAGAAACAAACAAAATACAAAGCCGACGCCACAAATTGATGAAAAACATAGATACATACATATATAGGAGTAAAGTGGAAAAAAGGAAATTATGCGCATACGAGGATGGGTGGAGAAGTAAGTGATTTTAAGTTTACTTTTGTGGAACTTTAGGAAATTTTGGTGTTTTATAAATATTTTCTATTGCGAAATAAATCATAAGATAGCAGTTTACTAAGCAAGCAAAACTTAACTGAAAAATTGGTACAATGAAAAAGAAGAAGAGAGAAATTTAAAGTTCATAACTTGCTAGCTCAAGCGACACCCAATGTTCGAGAAACATATGTGAGTTCTCCACTGTAGAAACTTTTATGAAATTACTGAAATTTCGAAATTGAAAGGTGTTCTTACAGACCTGTTACCTATATTTTCAGGTTACCGAGCACCAAAAATAAAAGCCGATTTTTCTTGAACTCTTGTACATTGACAATATCCCATATGATTTGAGGGAATCTCTAGGCCTATTGAAACGATAACGAACTTTGGAATGTTTCATAATACATCAGGCGAGATTATCTGAATGGGGCGGAATTAGATCAAATAAAAAATAAAAAAAACTGCCAATAAGGTTATGTGCAGAGTTTTTAAAATTCACTTACTTTCATGCATATAATTTCTCTCAATAAAGGCAAATATAACTCAGAGCTGCAGAAAGGAATGGATGTTGATATTCAGAGATCAGCATCGAGCTGCTCTATGAAAAATTATATGTTGTACAAAGGAAAATTTAGGCAAATATATGGGAAGTTGTTAACGGTTTTGATGTATGAGCAATCTTCTCTCTGCTATTTGTGTATGAGTCATAGTGATATCCTGTTAAAAAAAACTTGCTTATATCATCTTCTAATAGTTGATGGTGGAGTTTGTTTCGTATCAGGAACATGTGTCTAATGCGATGATCAATAGCAGTGGATTGTTCTTAATTTCTTTATAGTCAAATCCAGTTCAGTAGATTGTTCTAAGCTGAGTATATAAGTGCTGCCGATGGTTTGCCGAGGTTGCTCTTTGAAAACATGTGTTCAACTAACCAGTCAGTCACTTCAGTTAAGCTAAGTAAATATATACGAGCCACAAACTTTTCCAGTCATCTTCGTAACACCAACACATGTATACTGAAAGTCAGCCACCCAACCATAAAACCCAGCGCTGATCAAGCAGCACCAACGCAAAATAAAACGCAATCACATCAACAAAGTCGCGCGCTGGCGACGAGTGCATCGGAGCATATGACCTGCCCCCGCCTTCAAACTCGACGTCTAACGGATTAAATACGATGTTTACCACTTGCCACTAGTGCTATTAGTTAGAGAGCTCTGCCATTAACTAAAGCCAACGGGAGTGAGGGGTGTGGCAGTGGGCGGCAATTTATCCGCACACCTTTTGTTGTGTCGCACATTTTCTTAATTTACCCCAATGCCTTCCCCGTTTCGGCGCCACACATTATTGTCAAAGCAGACGCCTTTATTACAAGAGCAGTTGATATATACAAATATATGTATATATGTTTGTGTGCGTGTGCGTGTGAGTTTTGTAGTTTTTTTGCTTCCCTCCCCGTAACACGTATGCCGTTATCTCTTCATTTGCTCCGCTCTGCTCATATAATTTCGTTCTTTCTCTTTTTTTCTTTTTCTTTTGTTTTTGCATGAAAGATGCGCTTGATGGCTGGCACATCAGCTGGTGCAGCGCCATCATTTCGCTGCTGTCGGTGTCACGCGTGGTGGCACGTGATGGCGATTTATCTTTTGTTGTTGCCGCGTAGTTTTATGAACTTTTTCCCTCATTGTTTGCAGGTTTTCTACTTTGCTGTTACTAACGACTGGGTAACGTGTGTTAGTGGCAGGGCGGCATGTATATTTGTGGCGATTGGTGGGGATGTGTGGCGGTACGAATAACTGTGGTTTAATGTTTCTCTAATTGAGAGTAATTAAAATTGTTTTTTTTTATTATCTAGAAAGCAATTCGGTTGAGCGAAGAATCATGTCAAATGGAAAATGCATATATATCCCTCACAACAAATCAAAAAGGCTTAACAGCTTGACTTAAGCTGAAGTAGTTATTCTGAAAGGGTAGTAAAAATATAATGAAATACTTCCTATATATTTCATCATAACGTCGAAACCCAACAAATTTAATGAGAATTGCTCAAAACGTTTCTACTAACATAAGTTAACTTAGGGGTTATATTCACTTGAGGCCATGTGTTCCCCTATGAACATTGTAAATATCTATATATGAATATATTATATATAGAAGAAACAAGAACTTTGGTTGCATCGAAACTAACCCTTCACAAATAAAAAAGATTTCAGACAAGAACTTGATTCCGATCATAAATGAAAGTTTTCCATGCAAGCACTTGATTCGATTTATGGGAATCGGCTGCCAAACTTTAAACAAATTTTTCTCGAAACGTTGTTTTTAGAGTCAGTGAAGACTACTATTTCTCGGAAACTGCTAGAACATTCCACTTGAAATATTCACATTATCTTAATATATTTTTTATATATTTATATATTTTCCAGTCGAAGTAATATGATTTTTGATAATAATTTCGATTTTTAAGCCACTCCGAAGAGTAAATTTTTTTCCAAAACAAAAAAAAGTTTGGAAAGCTCCATTTCGTCAAAAATAAAAATGTTTATTTATTCTTCGATCATAAGCTGTACTCATCTGTTTGTATAATAAGTTTTTGCTTGTGGCTTGTGGATTTCAGATAATTTTAAACAAAAAAAATTTCCTCAACATCGAACACCATTTTTCGGCGGTCCTCCTGTAGCTGATCTACAGGATCTATGGAATCAAAAAATTTTTCTAAATAAAACGCCGGTTTTTAAAGCACCTTAATAGCTGTAAATGTATATTATTTTTATTTATTTATTAAATAAAATGCGTCTTCAAAAAAAAAAACTTATAAATCACAAAAACGCGTGTTTTCAAAAGAATATAACCGCTTAAGTTAATTTTTCTATTTTATCATATATGTTTATAATATATTTTATATAATTAACTATATTTAAAATATATGTAAGTTTTTGTTTTTCTATGAAAGAGGATTTTTTTCTTTAATAGTTCTCTGTACTACTAAAATTTGGTATATTTACTAGAAAACACATCATTCACACCTAGCATACTTTTCGTAGAACTGAATATTTCCAAATTACAAAGCTAGACATAAATTATTAACATCAGCCGACCTAACATACATATTGTCAGAGGTATACATATTACAAAATAATATGAGTTTCTTTTAATTAATGAAGCTATTGATTTATACAGTTAAATAATTCCCATTCATAAAATTATATATATGTATAATTAAAAAATTATTTAAAATTTCATGAAAGGACCACCACTCTAGCATAATTTTCCGCGAACTGTATATTACTAAATTGCAACTCTGTAAAGTTTTAGTTAGTGCAGCAATATTACTACCTTTGTCAAACTATAGAAAATGACACTTCACTTGTAACTCATACTTGTATATACTTGTTTACCCAACGATTGTTTGTTGAAAAGGGTAATTTGGCTACTTAGAACTATAGCAACCAGTTAAGCGCACAAAAGTACGCAACGCATTTTCTTATAAAGCTAATATGAAGCCAGTGGTGGAAAAAGTTTTGAACATTTTCAAATTAAAGCTAATTAGCTTTAATTCATGGAAATTTTTACCAGCTAATTAAGCAAAAAAAAAAACAATAACTGCAAAAACTACTTTAAATGAGTTAATGAGCGTTCTTTTCAAACGAATGAATATTTGAGTTTAGAATAATTAATTTTTTTCGTAGATATAGATGAATTAAACAAAAACCGAAAAAACGGTACACACAAGTTTCAAGTTTGCTTACATCTTTATCAGTCAGTTCGTCTGGCAGTAATATATAATAATTTTTTTAACATTTTCGAGTTGAAATTTTTTTTGGACAAAAAAATTTTTTTTTGGTAAACTCTTTAGATTTATATATTGTAAAAATTACCGAATTTACGGTTTTTGACTCAAAATTTATTTTAACGCTTAAGGAAAGCATGTTGTCGTTTAAGACTTTTTTTTAAAACTCCAATGTTGACCACAAAATTTTTTTTTATGTTGATAACTTTTGATTGGCCAGAAAGAGGACTCTCCACAGCTTCTAGAACACTTTACGAAAAAAAAATTTTGACTCAAAATTTACTTTGAATTTATTATCTACAAGGTATAATAAAATCGTTATTTGGAACTTTGTTTAGGTAAGTCAATTCAAACTATTAAGAAGAATTTATATAATTTACAACCATTCGAAAACCGGAGCTCATTTAGAAAATGATTTATTAGCTAGTTTCGCGCTTCTAGTATTGACCTTGTGCTGACATTTAATTTTCCTCTCTATTTTGCGTGTATGTTTTAAGAATTTCATTTTCGCTTTTGAGCATTAAATCAAAATTTCTTTTTCATATTTCGTAGCGGAGGATTTTCCTGTTCCTTATGGTTATGAATTTCCGAGCTGTGTATGTAATTGCTTTATCACTTTGGCGTTTTCTTTTCGCATTTTTTCCGGCGTTGTTTTCACTCGTGAGAAGCAAAAAATCCAAAGGCACCCACTAAATACCAGTGAAGCCAGCCAGCTGTGCAACAGTTGCGCCGACACTTGAAATATCTTTGTGATTGCCACTAGATTGCACGAGAGGTCTTGCTGTTTTTGTTACTGTTGTCGCTGGCACTTGTGTGCGCGCACAACTACAAACTATTCGGTTGTTATGCCGACAACTTTACGCGCCAACACTTCGCTAGCCGCAAAATTATGTATTTTCGCTAGAAAATCAACTTGCAGCATTTCAGTGGGATGCCAGATGTATGAAGATATGCATACATACAATATATGCATATAAAGGAGAAGTTAGAACAACAAAGTGTTTTAAATGACCTCATTTATTTTGCTATTATTCTTTAATTATGTAAAATTAATTTTCTGAAAGTTTGAAAACTATTTTGTTTACTTCTAAAATAAAACTCGAAAACTTCAGCGAGGGATGTATTATGGCGGTATCTCAGTGGGTAAACAATTTTCATTTGGTCCTAAGTGCAGCCAAAATGTGCATGTATTTGTTCAAAAAACATATTCACAGCAAATTGATTGAACAGCAAAGTAAAAGTTACTTGAGAATAAGCTGCCAGCTATTCAAATAAATAAATATAAAATATTCAAAGTATTTAAAAATTATTTTTTCAGAAGAATATTTGCATTTCAAAAATATTAAAAAACTAGAAATATGGTATATATTTATAAATTATATATTTAAAAAAGGTTTGAAACTATAATTTTGATTGGCTAAGTAAAAAACTGGTTTTATTTACCAAATCCCAGATATCTCCCCTCATTCGGAGGCTCATGTCTCCGAACTGTGGAAATGGGGAAATACCTAGAGCTTATGCTTGATAGAAAGCTTTCATGGAGGCCGAACATTGACGAGAGAGTAAAGAAGGCATCTACTGCCTTAAATTACTTATAGGAGAGGGAAATAGTGGACACTCTTACCAAAGGTGGTGTTTTGGCTCTACAAAACGGTAGTCAAGCCTATTATGGCCTATGGTGTATTAGTTTGATGGAGGGCGCTCGAAAAGGCTAAGCTTGCTAAAAAACTTGAACGTGTCCAAAAGCAGCTCTCATAGGCATCTTCGCTGCACTGCGGTCTACACCAACAGAATAACTTAATGCCACATACACATCACATCGGAATGGGATCAGGTAGGATCTCCATTGATCAAGTAGGATCTCCATTGGCAAGTTGCGTTCTAGCACTGGACGAATGGACCTTACGTACGCTTAGCAGTCGCTGGTCGACGACCCCCGCCTGTGCAACTAAAGATCCTATTGGCCTAGAGTAGAACACAGGAGATCTTCTGAACCTTATCAAAGTTCATCTTGCCGCAATCGTAGGGGTTTTTACTGGACATTATCCAATAAGCATTCATGCGGTAAGGCCAAAAAAGTTGACGGAAGCGAGTTGTCAAAGTTATATGGAGGAGGTACTGAAAAACAATATTAAAGTTATTTAACATAATATATTTTTCATTAAAAATGACGGAAAGATTTTCATTTAGAGTTGCCACAACTCTAAAAAAAACAATACTAAAATAATTTATTAAATCTCCTGAAATTTTCTTTACTTTTAAACGAGGAGGTTTGTTTAGGTTGTACAAACCACCAGAGTTGCTATTATAGCTAATAACCAAGCTATAATACGAAACGGTTAAAATATAATATATGAAATACATCCAAAAACTAAAGCTTGTAGAAAAATTCTTGAGTAATAAGAAAATTTTATGTACAGTTGCCGACACCACAAAATGCTTTTTATATTTAAAGGTATATACAAATCGTACTTAATACTTTACTGCCAGTTTGTTTAAGTTAGGGTTGCCATAAGAACAAAAATCAATTTCATATAAGAATAAATTAAATTTAAAATTAATTAACTCAAAAGATTAAATAGAATTTAAAACCGAAAACATATATTAATAGGGTTACCATGCATTTTAAATACATCAAATTTTGTTATGATCTAAACATTAATATGTTTGTAAGATTGCCATTTGTTTCAAATGTGCAAATTGTGACTTCAATCAGGGATGTTCACATAATCACTAGACTAAATCAAAATAATAGAAACCAAAAGAATTTTAAACAGTGTTGCCATTGCATAAAACAACGAGTATAAAAAAAAACTTTTTTTCAGCGAAATCGCGAATATCTCCACTCCAGTCTTAAATGATATTTTAAATTAAAAGAATATTTAAACAGGGTTGCCATATTTTTGAAAAATGCAAACTTTTATTTGAGTCTAAAAATGGATACTGACAAGGTTGCATATGTTTCAATTTGGCTTCAATTTGTATATAGTGAGTTCAATCTGCGATATTCACATAATCTCTAAATAAGATATTTTAAACAGAGTTGCCATTGGGATATAATAATGAGCACATAAAGCTAAAGCTTCATTCAGTTATGCATTCTTTCCACCACAAAAAAACTTCTTGAAAAGTAAATTTTTCAGATATTTTGAATAGGTCAGGTTAAATGCAGATGTCCAATTCGAAAGAGAATCTGAAGATAATTAAAGCTTAGGTATTTAAGTTCCAATAACAGGTTTTGTTTGAACTCCTTTCTTATCAGAAGCAACTATTAATCGAACAGCGGTTAAAATAAATAAATCTTGTCTTTTGACATTTCTTGGTTGATAATGATTGTATAGCTTTCAAAACCAAAGATATTTATTTCTATAGATTTCGAAATCATGCAATACCAGCGTGTGCTGAGCATATTTTGTACCTCATGTGGAAAGAATTAGTTGCGAAAATACCTACATATGTTGAAGAAATCAAGAGCATGTGGAAAGCTTTCATCGAAGTGAAGAAAATATTTCCCGGGGGTCTCTTTTTTACCAAAATTGAGTATCTTTTATGCCTAACTGACATGAAAAATGCCAATTTTCTTCTTCCAACACAATGCGTTGAAAATAGTGATGTCATATTAGTTAAAAAACAATTTTTTTTTGTTTGAAAAATTGGGTAAAATAAAGGCACGAATTTCAAAAAATCGATTTCCAGTTTTTTTTTATATATCTATGTATATATAGATATTTTAAAATATTCTCGATTTCGGTGATATGAGCGTATTTGTAAAAAAAATTCAACTAAGAGTAATCGGCACTCAAAATTTCAAACGGGTTTTATTCGAAACGCTGTTTTCAGTAGCGGTGCGGAAAATTTCTTTAAAATGGCGGGACCGTTCAATTTGAAATTTTTATGCGATATATTATATGAGCTGTCTGCGATTATCCATTTCTCTGCTCGCTTCTGTTCCCTTGTCAAAATAATTACACGTAAAAGCAACAACAAAGTTATCGAGCTGAATTCGTGGAAGAGAGTATGCGTATATCTCATTAAAGCTTTTTTTTGTTGTATATTGGATTTGTGATATCTTTAGCAGGAGAATCTTCCCCGCGGCCAGACATCGATTAAGTGAACTCAAATTTGTGTGTGCGATTATCCTTTTCTCTGCTCGCTACTGCTCCCTTGTCAAAATAATTACACGTAAAAGCAACAACAAAGTTATCGAGCTGAATTCGTGCAAGAGAGTATGCGTATATCTCATTAAAGCTTTTTTTTGTTGTATTTTGGATTTGTGATAATTTAAGCAGGAGAATCTTCCCCGCGGCCAGACATCGATTAAGTGAACTCAAATTTTTTCAAAATGTCTTACCAATTCTTAACGTATTTAATGAGCTTCCGTAATGTTTCGTAAATGTATATAAAAATGATATTTATTTGCTGTTAAATAAAATGGTTCTTAAAAAAAGTTGAGAAAAAACGCGTTTTTCTGACTCGCAAGTGGTTGTAGCTATCTACAAAGCAAAGGTTAAAATAATTATTTACGATGTCAACTATTCAGACAAATCAACCACCTTACTTTTTGCCAATTAACTCAGCAGCTACTAGTAAAACAGCTTTGCTGCATTTTATCACAACAACTCTCTGTTGTTAAGCAGAAAAGTACTAAAAAGTTTACTCGACTTTTTCCTAAACATAATAACCACTAATGAGGTTACAACTATATTAAACATCACTTTGCCAAACGGGCACAAAACTTTCACAATTACCACAATTGAAAAAAAATCCCGTCACTTCCACTTAAATCCATTGCAATGCGCATGCAATTAAGGCCAAGGGTGTGGCAACATATGTAGCAGCAGACACATAAATTAGCGTTGAAATTAATTTCTGAAAAGTGTGTACGACTGTCAAGACATCCAAAAATAACAGTGTTATTACAAAAGCGCAAGAACAACAAAACATAATTTCACTTAAATGTGAATAGCAAATGAATTGAAATCGTCGCTGCGAGGCAGGCAACCAGACGGAAGCCTCCACGGCGCAAGAAAATATGAATATGCGCTGGAGCAGCCAACCATATAGCAAACCACTTGTGTGCGTACAACAACAACAACCCCTTTCATAACACATAATGAGTAAATTTATGCTTGTTTGGCTACACAACTAAGTGGTTACAAACACAAAAAATCATTAACAACAAATGCCGCAAAGGTGCAATAATAAACATAAATGAGTAAATATATGCACGTGTGTGAACGTTAGAGTGTGTGCGACTTGAATTTCGACTTAACAGCCGCTATTGCTCAGGGAATGTCTGTAAGTGTAAGAAAGATTTCCATATTTACAGAAATATAAATAAATAGAGGGTGCGACAAGTTTTATGGTATGTCGCAAAATTTTTTTCTTTGCCCTGAACAGGGTATATAAGGTTAGCCACGAAGCTTCGACCCTACAAAATAAATATAAAAAGCTCCTCATGCCAGCTGTGTAAATTTTTGAGACATCAATCTGAAATTTTGTACAAGTCTTTTTCTCCCCAAGAAGCTGGTCATTTATCTGAACCGCCTATATCGGATCACTATAGCATATAGCTGCTATACAAAGTGGATGGTCGGAATCAAGTACTTGTATGAAAAACTTTTTAATGTGCTGAGATGTCTTCAAGAAATTTGATCCAAGAAAAAGTTGCTATCTTCGAAGAAGTGGTTCAGATCAATTTACTATAGCGTATAGCTGCCATCCAAACTGACCAATCTAAATTAAGTTCTTTAAGAAATCTTTTATATTTGCGAAGGGTATTATAGCTTCGGCGCCAAAGAAGTAAAAGTTTTTTCTAGTTTTATTTAATGCAATTCAATGCAATAATATGATTGTTGTGGAACACTTTTTATTACAACAACAATTAGGCAACATCGTTTTTTTTTGCCAATACAAAATGAGCTTTTTCTTTCTATCTATTATTCGAGCTATCCGCTCGGTAAAGTTTGAATGATTTCAGTATAAATGTTTACCTTGAACACGTAACTAATCTAAGGATATCTTCTGCACACTCTACTGTTCAAATAAACCCACGAAAAGTAACAGTTAGACTAAAATTTGTAGAACTAAGTGTCCACTCAATGTCTACTATTTTTGATAACACACACTCAGAACATTTTTGTCACGAAAAATAATTAGCTCAACTCACATAGAGACATGTTGAGATGTTTGGTTGCTTCCAGTAAACGTTATGATCTTTTTTCACACACTTTTGGTCACCGATTCATAATTAAAATAGCATAGACTCGAGGTGCCTAAAGCCTTTAAAAAATATTCAACCAAATAAAACAACTAAAAAATGGCACACCCTGTATATATAATTTATATTTGTATATTTAATATGCCAACTCCCATTGCTGTTATTTGATAGCCCCCACTTTGCTGTGGTGTTGTATTAACTGCTAAGGTGTCATGTATAAATGTCACTCATACGCCAAGGTGTGTCACAAAACCTGTACACCACCGAGCGTTAGCGGCAAGAATCACGTATGCTGTTAGGACTTTATGCATATACATAAACATATACATACATATATATTATGTAAGTCACAAAAAAACCAATTAACACTTATTATGAGTGATTTGTGGCTGTGTGGCGTAGATGAGAAACGTGTAATCGTATGCGGCAGTGTGCAAGTGAGTGTACAATATTTAAACAATTTGAGAGCACATTTGGTTATACAAACATATATGTAGGCATATTCGCACGTTGAAGCAAATATTATTTACCAAAAACAATACGTTTTTATGTGCAGTCTTTATAGCAAACAGTCGCGCATTCTGAATGCTGTCAGAGTGTGTTTTATTCAATAAACATAAATAATTGTAAAGCGAAAGAATATATTATGAT